>NC_056527.1:91618151-91642252 GCF_019175285.1 Sceloporus undulatus | reverse complement strand
TTCCTTCCTGGAAACTCTCCATGGACTGGCACCATCCGAGCATCAGTTTGAGTAGCACTACCTTACTGCATGGGTGGCCAGAATACTTGTAGGTGCAGTATACTACTGGATACTGCAGTAGCTTTCCAAAACTCTATACATAAAATGCAAAGGGCTTAGTGCATTTGAGACTAATTGACAGAAAGAAAGAAGTTGGTAGCATAAACTTTTGTACACTTAATTCTACTTCCTCAGATGCAAGCAGCGAAGTGCCTAGGAACCTTCCTGTTGCAACAGGCATTCCCCGACTAAAATCCTGTGGGCCTCCCTCCTCTTCCATGGCCAAGAGGTTGGGCTAAGGGGCTTTTAACCTGTTATTTTTATTGATTGTATGGTCTGCCTTGATGTATTTGTATTTTTATACTGTTTATGGTACTATTGTTTTTAACCTATGTTGTAAGCCGCCCTGATCGTAGGAAGGAGCGGGATAAAAATAAAAACTTTATTATTATTATTATTTAGGAACAGACCTTTATAAACAGGTGACCAACAGCCGCAGTTAAAATTGAATCTGTCACCTCCCCACCATACTCACAAATTTTACATTTCTGTTGCTATTCACACACACAGCCTGTTCCTAGGCACTTCACTCATAGATCTGATGAAATAGACTTGGCAACTTCTTTCTCTCAGATTGGGGTAAAGCAGATGGACATGAGGGAACTGCCTCTGGCTGTTCTGCCTGCGATCACCCCACAATTGGCCAGGCCACTGGCATGGAGCAGATTTTTGGAGCTCCTTTTGCCAGTGGCTTTGGGCTGCCTTAGGCACCCTCAGAGCAGCTTCTGGCTGCTCCAGGGGCGTGTGTCATCTGCATGCTATGCCCCCGAAGCAGCTGGAAGCCACTCATTTTGGCCCATCTGTTTCAGCCTTAAGTCTTAACATTGCTATGAGATCCCTTTGCATACTGATCCAGATGAATACAGCTATGTCTTTGAATTCTATGCGTAGAGTTTCTGATTCTTTAACAGTGGCAGTAGCAAACATGCCTCCTTCACGGTCCTACTGAGACTACTGAAATGATGAAAGTGGGAGTAAAACTAGATACAGATTGTGAATGAAAGGATTGTGAGATCAGTTTTGGTAAGCAAAACAAAATTCTTAGATGTTCCAGAATTTTAAGCAATCCTGTTCCCATACATCCCTCTTGGGATCACAGCTACCATAATCCCTAGTGGTCATAATGGTTGGAGTACTCTGGGAACTGTAGTCCAAAAGGGTAACTTTTTGACTTTCTGAAAATAGCGTTGTCTGTCTACAGCAATTAGGAATGTGTCAGTATGAACATGAATAAAGTTGAATTAAACTTTATTAAGATGTTCCATTTTGTCACTTGTAATGTGAATGGACAGAGTGCCTCCTATTCCAACTTCAGGTGTTAGTTTGGTCACCAGTTCCAGATGCTGGCACTAATATCAGGGTCGATTTGTAAATGACCATTGTAACACTTCCAGTATAAATGCAGTCTGTATGTTTTTTTCATTTTATTCCCCCTTCCTGCATCTTATAATTATCTCTCATTCCTTCTCTCTCTCACACACACACACAAACACACAGACCCTTTACCTACTGAAGATAATATTTCATACTCAGAAAGGTATGATTTTTACACATGGGTTAGCTCCCACCCACCCTAATTGCCAGGTGCTGTCTTTCCTTCCTTCTGCCACAGGCTTTTGCTCACCTAGCTAGCAGATGGGCTTGTTGAAACCAGTTTTTCCACATGGATTGCATTTTCCACACCTGTGCATGTGGACTCCAGCCCATGAACGTTTCATCTGTAAGGTGCCACAAGGTGTCTTCTTGCTTTTTCTGCAATAGAACACCAGACATACTTACTTGGTAGTAAAGTCTATTGAATTAAATTAAGATTGTTCATAAGTTATGGTTTGCTATTCTTTGTCTATGAATGAGAGACCTCCAAGAGCCCTGGTCATCAACTGTCCTACTCTGGTGTTGCAAACTTGGGGCCATGGCTTCTTTGATGGCAGTGCCTTCCTACTGCCTTCCACTTTATCAAATATTATTGTCTTTTCCAGTGAGTTACATTGTCTCATAATTATGTCCAAAGTATGGCAGCCTCAGTTTAGTCATCTTCATTTCTAAGTGAAAGTTCATGTTTGATTTGCTCTAAGTTCCATTCGGTTGTCTTTTTAGCAATCCCAGAACTCTTCTCCTAAGTAACTGCAAATACATACCTTTGGCAACTCTTGTGAAAGCACCCCAATGGATGGAATGGTTCTTCACAATAAAGTGATGTGAAAAGCAGAATCCCTTTTTACAGTCTGTACAGAACAAACTTCGTCGTTGGCTTTGACTTGCTGGTGATATTTCTCCTGGGAACAAAGCCAAGCACTCCTCACTGTTATATGGAGGTTACTGTGTTGCAGGAAAGATATGCACATTTTATGGTGCAGAGTTTTTTACTCACAGTTTTCAGATATTAATACAACAGAGTGGAAGGGGGAAGGTGCATGCTACAAATGGAAAATAAGGACAGAGCACACAGTATACACTGAATCAGACCATTAGTCCATCTACGATTAGGGATAAGATTCTTTCATATCCCTAAGAGATCCCTGTTGGTCTCCCATCCATGTACTAGGCCTCACTCTGCTTAGCCTCCAAAATCAGATAAGATCTTATGATACAATGGCAAGGTGAATGGATATAATAGCATGCTGAAGTTACCCATAACTCAGCAATAGAAGGATGGTGCTTTTGTTCCCAGAGCATCATCCATGATTGTTCATCCTGTCCCCCTTCCATTCTGTAAAATTCAGAGTTTTCAAAGTTCTGCCCAAAACGTGAATCTTTCTAATGTGGGAAATGCTGGTCATAGAAGGGATTGTATTGTTATTTTCCCATTACATATTAGAGAAAGAGTGTACAAACCTTCATGTTTCAAAGATGTACTTTGGCTTGTTGTCTGAAACCTTTATGTATCTTAATGGCTTAGAACCTTTAGGTCCCCACCCAAAGCCCACAACTGAAAGGATGACAATAACTTGCATTTAGTAACCATTAAGAAACCAAGTTCAGTGGTTGTCACATTGTGTACCTATGAATGCTTGCATATTTCTAACCCCACTTGTTTTGCATGCAATAAAATATAGTATTAGGTCTGAACTTAAGACATGCTTAGACTAGTCCCTCAGGAATCCGTGGGACAAGTTCTCAATGACTAAGTTAGCTTTCATTGATTTCAGTGAATCTACCCTAAGCATAGAAGTCTAGTCTTACATCTAATTTCAACTAACTTGCATCTCTCACGTAAAATATATAGCTAACTTCTGAACAGCTAAATGGGTGGGCAAACTTTGGGACTGTATGATTTATATTCATTCTTACTTTATGTGTGAGAGCTGTGAACCATGTTGTTGTTTTTGTGTGCCTTCAAAAGTAAATTTTCTGTGCTTTGTTAAAAACACACATACACACACCTTGTTGAAAATGTATTTTATTCTTCAGTCAAGGTTCCATATTGCACAATGGGGATTACAATTTTTTCTTTTATATACAATACTTACAACACCTTAAAATAAATAAAGTCACACTGAGTCTACCCACCCACCCTTTTCCCAGCAACATTTTCTCAAGCAGAGTATATTTTTGGAGCAGTGTAGATAGAAATAAAAGGAAAATCCATCATCTTCCCCCTTAGTAAGTTTCAGTTACTCAGGGGTGTTTTGAAATGTTTTTAAATGGCAATAATGAAAATAATGGAGAATTTTTAAAAAAGATCTTAAGGAAACCCACCCACAGAGAGATGGCAGAATTGTAGCTACACATAATCAAATCATGTAACTGTTCACTGGAAGAAGTTAATTGTTCACTCTTTCTCTGCTTCCCACTTTCCAGTCTTTTTTGGAGGGAGAAGGCAGAATTATGTTCAGGGTATTTTCAATGGAAACACCTTTATTTTTTTCAACCTTTTACCACTCTTCTGTGGTCCAGACATGAGAAATGGAATTAGTAAAGAAATCGCCAGGTTGTTACTAGCACCATCTTCATATATGTATTTATTCTACTGAATTTCTCACCTTGAAAAGTGGAGAGCCATGCCTTTAAATTCAAAAAGTGGGTATATTTCCTACTTCAACCACCCAGCCCTCCATCACCACACATCCCCCAAGTCTCTTCCAATATATTTCCCTTCCTTATGCAGTTCCAAGTGATTTACATGAAAACAGAGGCTTATTATTCTTCACACTGCATAGCCAACTACAGCAAGGCAAGGCAATGCAGGAGAGAGAGAGAGAGAGAAAGAAAGAAAGAAAGAAAGATGGGAGAGTGGAGGAATGTTAGGAAACAACCTCTCTGTATTCTGTCCCAGCCAAATAAACTAAAAACAAAACAAAAGGCCACCTTCTTTGTAGCTCCAAACAGAGGATACCTGAATCTGGCGGAGGAAAACAACCTTAGTTGACTGTGTTTCTTTTTATTTTGGAAGAAATATTCTTCCCCTATATTTTCAGACAAAACATTCTGTTTGTTGTGGGGCGAGTTAGACAAAAATAATCTATAGCATGCTGTATTTCCCCCACCTCCACTGCTGTGCATCATTCAGAATTTGCCACATCACCAAAGTCATTACAAGGCTTTCCTTGAGCCCTTTAAATAATGAACACCACAATCCTATGCAGATTTACTCAAGATAAAGCTTGCTGTATTCAATGAGGCTTTCTTGCAGCCTATGTGAATAAGCCACACAAAACACAGTGGGATTTAAGTGTACTGTAAATAAATATCCATATGATCAGGTTGCAGACCTTTTGCTCTTATGCATTCATGGAGCATTAAAGGCACAATCCAGTAAAAAAAAATTCTTATGGGTTTCTTGCAGAATAAGAGTCCAGCTGTGAATTATTTTGTATCAGACCCGCAGGAATATCCCATTGGACTGTGTGCCCTTAAGGGTCTATGAATGAAGAAAAGCAGTCTCACAACAAGAGTATGATTATCAGTCAACATGTCCATCCTTTGTAAACATGTGCAAAATTACTATTTCTTCACATTTCTCCACTGATCAACATTTCTTTTGTATTTGTTTCCCTAGGTTCTGCTTTTTGGTTTTAGGCTATTTGTATTTATTTACAGAATTGTGATGGCTCTACCAAAATCTTTCATTTAGGGCTTTTCTGGGGACCAAGGTGAGGATTGTAACTTTTGAATACACAGGAAAAGAGATTAATAGTGTTGTGTTTAAGAACATGGTCAAAGGACACGTGAGAAAGAAGCAGGTTGGTATTTCACACAATCCACCCTTAAAATTATCTATTTAAACATCCATTCATATACTTTTTTCTTCATGTGTTCACTCAGATGTTCACTCAGCCCTAAACTTTTATTTACTTCAACTGAGATGCTAGAATTTAATCTAAGATCCCAAGCACACTTTGGAGTAATAGATTACATTGAAACCAGCCACCTACATCTCTTTCATGTGCCTCCACTCCTAGACTCACATCAGTTGAAAGTGACACTGAATTCCAAAGCATTTACTCTCAAGTAAATACACATAGGATTGCCTCCTTGGAGATGACTTCTGTAGTCTGCAATCATGTACCCATTTATCTTGGATATATCCTATTTAATGCTTTAGAGTTTGCATGTTAACTATGTGGAAGATTCACTACACAACACATGCATTCTCAGTGGAACTAGCTTGTAAGTACTGTAAGTGGTTTAGTGTCATGCTCCGAGATTGTCTGGTCAAAGAAGTCTGGCAACTTAATCCTAATTTTGGTTAGTTGGAAGCCAGTCTGATATATTTCTGTAAAACCGGCATCTAAATAAGTATGTGTTACTTATGTACCATCCTACATAAGCATATTTAATCATAAGTATTGCCAAGTTTCAGTAGGATTTACTTTGTAGCAGGCACACTGAATAGTGTTGTGTAGATTGCTACCTCATGTACAGTGGGACTTTTGTATCCACTAGGGTTTGGTTCGCCATGGATACCAAAATCCATGGACGCTCAAGCGTCCATGTTTGGTATCCATGGGGGTCCTGGAACCTAAATATAGTGACATAGTAAAATGGTATCTCTTATGTAAAATGGCAAAATCAAGGTTTGCTTTTAGGAATATATAATACTCTTTTTTTTTACCATTTTCAAGCCATGGAAAAGATCCGTGGATATGGAGGGACAGCTGTAGTTTGAGCATTAGACTAGTGACTGGAGAACCAGGGTTTAAATCCCTGCTTCACTATGGAAAGCCAATGTTTCGTCTTGGGCAAGTCACACTCTATCAACCTCAAAGGATGGAAAACGCAAACCCTCCAAACAAATCTTGCAAAGAAAGCCCTGTGATAGGTTTGCCTTAGAGTTGCCATAAGTGGGAAATGACTTGAAGGCACACAACAAATAGCTGACTTTAATTTAAGGAACTCAAATTTCCTACAAATTGTTTCTTTTAACAAGTACAGCCTTTGAGGTTATCCAGAACTCTTTGTTTCTGAAAACATAAAAAGGAGACTGGACATAGATTCTATCTCTTTATGCATTGCTGTGGTAGCCTGATACCTGCATAGCCAACCATGGTGATTCATTCTGTCTACAATATTCACAGTGGGATTAACTCTTATTGCAACCACAAAAACTAGCTTAATTTGGGAAGTATGCTGTTTTTTTTCCTCCTACTTTTTTGTACCACCTATCTATGTAAAATGTTCTCGAACATTCAAAAGCTTGCACACTTTTGTGGCACTGTAATCAAATCTAATACAGGGATTGTCATACTGCTGATTCCCCCCACCCCCATATGGTCCAGCACAGCTATCTTTCTTTTGGTGTTACTATGTATGTGTCTTAGTGAAACCCATATATAATACAGAATAAAAGTGCTATAGTGCTGTAGAGGCAATATTAGCTTTTACAAATTAAGACTATTTTTAGACATTTCCATTTCTGCAAGTCTTTTTCACACATGACATTAAAAGCACTTGTGTGCATGTCCAAGTTACGCAAAGCTGTTATGAAAAGTCTACTGGCTGAACTAAAAGTATTTCTTTTGCATCCTACCTTGCATCAACGAAGTGGAAAGAAAGGGGAGGTTACAAGGACTTTACAGATTAGAAGAAGTTCCAAAATTTCACTAGTCTCCATTATGCACCTTCCTTCCAAACTTTAAATCAGAGATAAGGGGAGTTTGGCAGTTTGGTACTACTAGCATCAGCCCCACCCGTCATGACCATTGGTAAGGGATTACAGGAATTACAGTTCAGAACATCGGGTGTGTGTGTGAAAGATTCCTCACCTTGGGTTGCATAGAATTAAAACAACAAGGGCCATTCCTGTCATTAAGCAAATTTAGACAGTTGGAGAAGATATGTTGGAGAGCTTTTTCAGCTTGGGCACAAAAAGGTCCTTAAAATATCCCAGTCATTTTCTAGTGCCACCACTTGCCCATGCACACAGCCCAGGTACAAAGTAAACCCCCTCAAATGAAAAGGGTTGTGACCAGTGAATGAAATTTGCATTCTTTAAAATAGGGCTCATGCATATTTGGCTCTCCCAATGTTTTGTGATTACAATCCTACAGCGCCATACTATAATCCATGATGAATGGGGCTGATTGCAGATGTAGGCCAGCAACATCTGGATGGTCACACATTCCCCAGCCCTGGTTCGGAAATTCATTTTTCACAGGAAAAGTAATCTGAACTGAACTGTCACATTTTAAAGGACTATCTTTCACATTAATACTGGGTGCTTCCCCTGTTAACTGTTCATCTAATTCAAAATAGCCATGGGCCTTCTGAACAGAATGTCAAAGAAAACATAAATAAATTAAACATAGTATTGGAGACAAAGGTTGTTTTTACACACAACTTTGAAAGCCCCCTTGAGTCTCTCTCATGAAGACACACATGAATGTTATAAATGTGAAAGTGAGTCACTTTTCAAAAATCAATCATACATACATTCAAGAAGGATTTTGGCAAACTGGAGCATGTCCACAGAAGGACAACCAAAAATGGTGAAAAGTCTGGAAACCATGCCATATGGGGAGTGACTTAGGGAGCTGGGCATGTTTAGCCTGGGGAAGAGAAGTTAAGGGATAACATGACAGTCATGTTTAAATATTTGAAGGGATGTCTTATTGAGGATGGGAAAAGCTTGTTTTCTGATGCTCCAGAGACTAGGACACAGAGCAATGGATTCAAGCTACAGGAAAAGAGATTCCACCTAAATATTAGGGTGGTAGTAAGGGCTATACACACTGTCTCAGAGTGTGGTGGACTCTTTGGAGGTTTTTAAACAGAGGATGGATGGCCATCTGTCAGTAATGCTTTGATTGTGTATTCCTGCATGGTAGAGTGGGGTTGGACTGGATAACCCTTGTGGTCTCTTTCAACTCTTACGATGCAATGCTAGTGTTCAGGTGGGAAACTTTCAGGCTTCCAGAAATTACAGGACTACAGCTCCCATAATCTGTTAATATCGACCATGTTGGGTGAGGCTTCTGGGACTTGTAAATTTGAAAGAGTAGCTCTCCATTTCTGTTATAGTGAAAGTTTATATTTCCTATTACAGGCTGCATCTGCACTACAAACATAATCCAGTTTGATGCTACTTTAACTGTCATGGTTCAGTGCTATGGAATTCTGTAGTTTTATGGGACACAGCCTTCTCTGTCAGAGGGCTCTGGGCCACAACAAACTACAATTCCCATGATTCCATAGCATGGAGTCATGAAAGTTAAAGTGGTATCAAATGGGATTATTTCTGCAGTGTAGATGCAGCCACAGTTGCAGTGAGGAAAATGCACTTTTATTCCCTGGTGTGAAAATAGTTGGCCCTCTTTGTCCAAGCAAATCTTGATTTTGCCATTTTATGCCATCATATATAACAGGATTTAAACATCCACAAACTTTGTTATGGGGAGGAGAGGGTCCTGGAACCAAACCAGGATCAAACAGTGTACTGCTAAGCCACCCTTAATGGGTAGTTTTTAATAGCATCAGCTGACACAAATCAAGGAATTTCTCATGTGAAACAACTCAAGAGCACCCAAGAAATACAAGTTCACTACTAGCAACATCTGTTTCTACAGTGATCCTCTGGGTGTTGTTGGACTCTACTTCCCATCACTCTCATCCAGTATAGTTGATGATTAGAGATGGTGGAAACTGCAGTCCAACAAGATCTGGAAGAGTGAAGTTTCCACAACCCTGAGTTTGGCTACAACCCAGCTCTGCTGCAGTCAATGGGAGCTGTGTTATTGGAATTGTACTCCTGTAGCATATTTACAGAGAAGCCAGACCCTTGTTTTAATAGGGCTTTTTTATATTAATAAGTTTGCTTAGCATTGCAAGCTATTTTCAAATGAGTCACCTGGTAACTGTCAATGTCCTCTTGATATAGAATACTTAATAAAATTCAACACACTTTGTTGAATTCAGTATACCTTTCCATTCCTTTTCTTTGCTAATAGGTACATATATTCACTGTGCTTTGTACACATACGCTCACAATACATGTATTCATGTGAGGTGCAGACGCTTTCCCCTACATGTGAAAAGGTCTGCAGGGGGATGAATAAATCCTACTCCACCATGCCTTCGTAAAGTAACAAATATGAGCATACCTGCAAGTACCTTTCAAGAACTACGAAACAGAAACTGCATGGATGCTTTAATACCCACTAGATGCACACAAAAGGCATCCCTATTGAAATGAATGGGTGCTTCCCTTCCAGTGCTTGCACAAAGGTGGATTGTGCCCCTGACAATGTGGTGCATAGTGAGCTGGACTGATTGGCTAGAGAAGACCAAAAAGGAGAGAGGTTATTCTTCCCTTGCAGCATATAGAGTTTCCCTGCCAATTACCATCTCTCTGCTTTGTCCAAGACTCTTCCCCCCTCCACCTCCATCCTGAAAAGCCATCATTTATTTGTGGCTTTTCTGAATGAATGAGAGTATTAATTTATTTCATATAAAGAACGAAGGGAAGGGAGAGAGGAAGAGTAAATCGTTGTGTTTAAGAACCTGATCCAAAGAACCAGCAGAAGTCTGTGAGCAGCTCCTCCTGATAAAACTACACAATCCTGGGTTGCAAAGCAATCTCCTCTGGTGTAAGAGGCATGCACTCCCTTTACTGTTTCTCCATACACACCTACCCTGCTGCCTTCTCCATGCTCCTAGAGCACATATTCCTGGAGACCTGTTTCTAAGTGTGGTGTGAGAATGAGGTTTGAAACATTTCCACCCTTCCTTAGCTAATGGTATCTCAGACATGATTTCAAATATTCTATCTCTTTTTTCCTCTTTCTGGGGTTGATGTTTGCAAAGCTCACAATGAATTTAAAAGGTAGAAAGAGAGACGGGGAGCCAGTTCAGGAGACATGTCAATATTTAGTCTCTATCAGATCCCACCTTCCTTTGAAAATAAGTCTTTGTACAGTTAACTAAATGCCCTGTGCTGCTTTGCAAACATCAGTGTCCCTCCTTTTTCCAAGTAGAGTTGAGCCCATATTTTGAATCCAAAACAAGGCACGGCAAAGGGGTGCGTGTGCGAATTTTAAAGAGTATTAAGACAACTGTAAAACTTCTGTCTCCTTCCTCCTCACTCATGTTCTTCCTACTGATTCTGTTTCCAAATTTCCAGCATAGGCAAAAAATAAAAATTTAAACCATGCCCCACTCCAAAGGCCAGTCCATACATGCAGCATGTTTTTTAATGAACATTTTTGGTGGGTTTTTTTTGCCCTGATCCATTTTAGAAAAAAACAACTCATCTTCTCAGAGACAAATATTCAAGAGAATTCACCAAAAGAGGAGACTTTGCGGCCAGAACAGTGCCTTCACTCAGCACACATATGACCCATAAATAATTGGGTTTTGTCTTTTCATTTCTAAATTTTGGGGATGCAACTGAGTAAGAAAATCTTCTACATAATCAAAATGAATGGGAACTGTGTAAGGACTCTGTAATATATCAAGGTTCGTTTAAAAAAAAATAACATACCAAACTCCCCCTTCCTTTTATTTCCTTTGTAAAGAGACTCATTCCTTGGGGGAAAGTGCATATCTCTGCTCATTCCAAAAAAAATTTTTTTTACAACAAAAACCTTTCATTTTCAACAAAAATGCATGTTACCAAATTTTTTCAGGGTGGTGTTGGAAAATGAACAAAAAGAATTCTCCTAATTAGATTTATTCAGAGGTTGATTGCACTGAGATTATTTCCTCTGACTCCCAAACCGGAGAACATTAGACAGCATCCTTACAGGAGACAGTATTATTTTGCCAGAAAAATCATTTAAAGGTTTAAACATATTTAATCATGAAGGGAGCACTACATATTGCAGTGTGAAATTCTTTCCATAAAAGAATGGGATCGCAGACTTGATATGCTAAACTTTTAAAATGTGATATATATATATATATATATATATATATATATATATATATAGTTCTATATATATATTTTCCAAATTCAGCTTGTAGTGATGCTTCCAAATCAATTTCTGCAATTCAAGGCATCAAAATTCCCCCTCTATCTGAAATTTAGGATCTTAGTCCATTCTTCCTTTCTTACCTTCTGAGAAGATTTTTGTCTCCCTTCTTCGGTGGCATAAAATGCAGTTTAGGTAAAATATAAATGGGAGCAAAGCCTAGCATTTAATTTCTCAGTATGATGACAGTGTTCCAGAGCACAGTCCCTTGGGACTAAAGTCAGTCCATAGGGCCTTACTTTAGTATGTTTAGCCATATGGATTTAAGCCTGAGTAATTCCAAACCAGTCACAAAATGCTTTGCGCTTTAAAGATCTTTCTACTTGCAACTTTTGAAACTGGGAAAATGTAAGAGGTTGCCTTGTATATGCAATTTTTGTTCAGTCTCTTGGGGGTTGAAGGTTTGGCTTGATTTTGATTTCAGAGAGGCAGGGAAACCTTTTGAAGACAAAAAGAAAATCACACCAAGAGAAATAAAAGAAGAGTTATTTGTATGGAGAAGGGGGCATTGTTTGCTCTGGCCAGAGAAAGAACCCTCTTTCCCCCCCCCCTGCATTTAGAGATCAAATTGTCCATCTGTGTTTCATTGCCAATCTGCTTCTGGTTCCAATTTTCCCCCCCAGTAAATGTTTAAATAAACTGAATGTTACCTTAGGCTACTGAAGTCCTCTATTAACCAACAAACAATCCCCTTCTTAAAGTGCAGCAGTTTCAAATATCCCTTTAAAAAATATTCTCTTTCATTGATTTTTTTTTTTTTTTGGTGCAAGCAAGATCAGGGGCTTATTTTCAAAGGGAAAATGTGAAAATAATCCCCCCTTTCCTTTGCCTCTTCAGCAGGCAATAAACCACTCGCATGGCTTTTGTGTAACATAACTTTACTTATCCCTTTCCCCAGCCCACCCCCCTAAATCTAGAAACTAAAGCAATGTTCAAATCCCTCCCAAAGTTTTGCAGCTGGGGATAAAAGAGCCACTTTTGTCTTGCTTCAAGTTTGCATCAGGAAGTTGGTGGAAAGGAGGGGAGGCGAAAGATGCTTTGAGGAGTTTAATGTGGAAGGGATGAAAGGCCATTTCCATTGCTCTTCCAAATTAAGAAGGAAAGGTGGAGGAGGGGAAGGGGCTTTTTCATGGGGAAGGGAGGCTTGCTTCAAACTTTCTCATTCCTTACAACATCCCCCCACAAACAACCCTCCCAACTTTCCCTGCATGGAACAAACCATGCAGAGAAAAGGAGAAGGGGCACCAAATCTGCCCCAAATTGCCTTTGTCTCTACTATTATTATTTAACTTACCCAGCTCCCTGCAAGAGAAGTCCATTTTGTTTGGCTCCCTCCCCACTTGAGGCCTTAAGAAGACTCCAGTTTCAACATTGGGGTTTTTTAAAGAAAGAAGAAAAAAGGTTTCAAAGTAAAGGAATGCCAGAAATTCCAACTGAAGGGAAGGAGAGAAGCTGAGGCTTTACGAAAAAGAAAAAAGTCTGGTGCTCACATTTGGAAATCAGTCTCTTTCTCCCCTTTAAATCCAAGGTTAGGTTGCAATTGCATGCCCACTTTCCCTGGCAGCAAGTCCTGTTGAAGTCAATGAGACTTATGACTGAGGAGCCATATGCATCACACTTGCACTCTTCACTCAAGCCTTTCCTCTTTCTGGGTTTTAAAGAAGCAACTATCCTCAGTCAAATTCAAAGCTAGAGCCTTGTTAGTCTGTATCTAGAGAGATCTTGCAGCACCATTGAGACTCATTGAAAGAAAGAAATTGGGAGCCTGAGCTTTCCTAGACTTAAGTCGACTTCCTCAGATGCATTTTTTTATATTTGAGATTTGGATTTGAAAAAGTCAGTTTAAGTCTATCAAAGCTCTGGCTGCCAACTTCTTTCTTGCAAAGCTGTGGCCATGTTAGTGTGTACAGTCAGTATATAGAGAGCAATCTTGTGGCACCTTTGAGATTCACTGAATGAAAGAAGTTGGCAGCGAGTCTGAAAGGTGCTCCAAGAACTCTCTAGATACTGAAAGAGAGAAGTTGGCCGTGTGGGCTTTTGGAGACTTAGGTCCACTTCCAAATGCATCTGAGGAAGTAGACTTTAGTCTGGGGAATGCTCATGCTGCCAACTTCTTTCTTTGAGTCTCAAAGGTGCTCCAAGTCCCTACATACTGAAAGAAAGAAGTTGGAAATGCACCTGAGGAAGTAGACTTTAGTCTTTAGCCAACTTCTTTCTTTCAGTGAGCCTCTTTAGATATTGATTCGACAGACTAACAGGCATAGCTTTGAAAGAAAGAAGTTGGCACCATGAGCTTTGGTGGATTTAAATCGACTCCTCAAATCCAAATCTCAAATCCAAAGGCATCTGAGGAAGTCGACTTAAGTCTCAGGCTGCCAACTTCTTTCTTTCAGTGAGTCTCTGAGGTCCTCCCAGATCTCTTCTCTCTCCCAGTGAGTCTCAAAGGTGCTCCAAGAGCTCTCTCTGCATCCAGACTGAAAGGAAACGGGCGCTTGTGGGGATTTCAAATGCACCTGAGGAAGTAGGCTTCCAACTTCTTTCTTGCAGCGAGGCTCCGAGTCTCCGTCTCCTCAGGAAAGTCACTTTTAACTGGGATTCAAGGCCGCCGAAACCAACCCAGTGACTTGGGAGTCAAGAGATTTCAAAGCCTCTCGCGGCTGGGCTTCCGGTCTTGGCTGCCTTGGCTGCATCCACACTGGAGAAATAACCCGGTTTGGCACCGCTTTCGCTGCCCTGGCTCAAGGCTATGGAATGCTGGGGGTTGGACTTTGTCTCTTTTCACACACAGAAAGGCCTCAACCCAAACAAAAAGAAAGGCCCAAGCCGTGGGGTCTCCCTGGTCCTCCTAGCCGTCCTCCCGGGCGACCTCGGCTGCGGGGGCCCTGAGGCCGGGGCCGGGGAACGGATGGCGGCCCATCTGCCAGCTCCAGAGCGGGTGGCTCCTGGCCCTGGGAGGCTTGCCCTGGACGCGGAGGGAGGAGGCCGGGCAGAGGTCCCCGTCGGAGCCCACCACTAAGGCCGGGGGGCAAGGGAAGGAGCCCAGCAGGGAGAAGGGGCTCCGCGGAGGGGGAGCGGGGCGGCTGGCCGGCCTCTGCCGGGGGGCCCTCCGCCTCCTCCGCCGCCCTTTGCTGCCCGACGACGCCGTCCTCCGAGACGAGTCGCCTTTGGCGTCCAGGGTGAAGCCTTTGGCGTAGCACCAGAGCTTGGACTGGCGGATGAGGCGGTCGAAGTGGGCCTCCCGGCCTCCGGAGCCTTCCCGCCGAGGGT
This sequence comes from Sceloporus undulatus, assembly GCF_019175285.1. Lineage (NCBI taxonomy): Eukaryota > Metazoa > Chordata > Lepidosauria > Squamata > Phrynosomatidae > Sceloporus > Sceloporus undulatus. Next base: position 91,627,478 of record NC_056527.1, on the reverse strand, counting down.
CATCCAACGACGACGCCGAGGAGGGGGCCTTGCTCTGGGGCGGCGGAGGAGGAGGAGGAGCCCCTGCTGCCGCTTCCTCCTCCTTCTCTTCTGGCTGCGGCTCCTTTGCCGCCGCGAAGCCCTGGACGGGGCGGGCGGCGCTGGGGCTCTTCTCCTTGGGCTCCAAAGCGGAGGCTCGGAGGCTCCTGGCCCAGAAGAGGAGGCTGGGGTCCGGGCGCAGGGCCTTGGGCTGGACCTGTCGGAAGCGGGTGCTTTGGACGGAGTCCCCGCTGCTGCAGAGGGAGCTGGGGCTGCTGCTGCTGCTGGAGCTGCTGCTGCTGCTGCTGCTCTCGGAGCCCGAGGAGGAGCTGCCCAGGTCTTCGCTGCTGCAAGAGGAGCACTCCTCCTCCTCCTCTTCTTCTTCTTCCTCCTCCTCCGAAGACTCGCTGGAGCTGGAGCTGGAGTCGCTGGAGGAGCCGGCGGAGGTGCCTTCGATCTTGGAGCGGGGCTTCTTGGCCAGGCAGCCGCAGGAGGGCCGCTTGGGACGGGGCTCGGAGGGGGGCTGCTTGGAGGGCGCCTCGGAGGGACGGAGGCGCTGGAAGTCCCCGGGGAAGGAGCTCAGCACGCCGGCTAGGAGCTGCTGCTTGTCTTGGCGGCCGTAGGGCTTGGGCGCCGCCGCCGCCGTCGAGGCTTCCCTCCTCTTCCTCCTCCTCTTCTTCTTCCTCCTCCTCTTCTTCCTCCTCCTGGGGGCCAAGGCCTGGCAGGAGGCTCTAAGGAGGGCCTCGAGGTCGGCCTTGGCGATCAGGGAGCAGCGGACCGCCCTCCGCGGGACCGAGCGCAAGGCCTTGAGGCTCCGCAGCTCCTTGGGGTCGCAGCGCCGGCTCCGGATGCGGAGGCTCTCCATCTGGCGGCTGACGGCGGCCCTCGGGATGCCCTGGAAGAGCGCCCCCAGCACCTCCGGCAAGGCGAACATCGGCGTCCCCTCCACCTGCAGGAAGCCCAAGGGGACGCCCCCCACCTCCTGGAAGCCCCCCGACGGCGCCGGGCGGGAATCGCCCTCCTTGCGGGAAGCCATGGCTCAGGTGGCAGGCATCTCTTTGTTGGGGAAGGAAGGAAGGAAGGAAGGGAGCCCAGGGCGGCTAGGAAGAAGGGGGGCTTCCCCCGAGCCCTCCTCTTCGCCCCCCTCCAGGGCCCCCGAGCAGAGGGGCCCCCAGGCCTCGCCCGCCCCAAGCCATCGCTGGAGGGGCCCCAAGGGCCCAGTCCTGCCTTGGCTTCAAAGTCCAAGGAGGACGGAGGCGCCGGGGCTTGGGGCTTCTCCACCTGCCTGGCTCCTTCTTCTTTGCTTGCTCAGTCCTTTCCTTTCCCTGGTTCCTTTTGCAGATCTTTGCTTAGAGTCCCTTCCGCAATTCTTTTTGCAGATCTTTCCTTATTTCCTTGGTTCCTTTGACGGTCTTTCCTTTGCAAACCCTCTTCTCGCAAGGAATGCTTCCCCTCCTCCTCCTCCTCTCCGTGTGCCTCTTTTTCCAAAGACCCCTTTCTCTTTCCCTCCTTTCTGGGTCTCTGGCCAGCTCCTGCCTATAAACCCAGGGCGGCTGTAGGAGGCGAAGGAAAGAGGAGGAGGAGGACTAGTCCCTTCCAAAGCCAGCCTCTGGAAGAACGTGGGAAGAGAAGGGAGGCTTGGCAGCCCCCAGATCCCTCTCCTCCTCCTCCTCCTCCTCCTCCTCCTCTTTTTCTTTCTTCCAGAATCCAGACAGACTTGGAAGTACAGTACATTTCTAGGAAACACCCCACGAAAGAATAATGTTCTCCAGAGTGGAAGCTGATTGGGTCCCTTCGCCTGGTGATGTCACAAAACCCCCACATTTAACACTCCCCCCATATAAAACCCTCACACACACACACACATATATATATATACACACACACATACACATATATACACATATACATAATAAAACACCCCTCCATTTCAGGGTCCAAAGCAGTAGACAGCAGTTTCCTCTCTCTCTCTCTCTCTCTCTATATATATATATATATATATATATATACACACACACACACAAACACACACACATATACATTTGCAGCTTCAGAGAAAGACCAAATGCCTACAACATGCTCTGCCTCTGTAGACATCAATTTCATTCTCTTCCTCCTTTGCGCTCCTCATTTCCAAAATGTACACCCGGCAATGTTTTAGATCACCTATTAATGCCTTTTCCACTTGGTTGCTTTCACAGTTGGGTTTTCTTCCCTGTGAAATCTCTAGGTAAGGGTGATATCTCGATGTAGTTCTGCTTCTTTTTCTTGTCTTGGTTTTCAAGAAGATGCTTGGTTGGGAATCAAGGGTCCTTTTCATTCATTTCTCTTTGGAGATGGTTTCTGTAAGGAACGGAGGATGGCCTTTGGGATGTCCCTCCAAATATCTTGGCCTTTTAAAAGAATTACACACCTTCCTCCTTTTTTCCCTGTAAAGGGAGTCTCACTTTGTTTAGGAGAAAAGCACATTTTAAAACCCAAAACAATGTGGTTAAACAGCCCATCTAATATAGTAATTATTATTTAAGGTATTCCCCCCCCCAATTAAAGTTTTTCCCCACCCAGGGTTTTTCTTTTCAAAGCTTAAATATAACTGTTTTTGTCTGTTTGTCGATCTTGTGCATTATTTCGTCTTTCGCTTACACAATCTCAACATGTTCATGTTTCAGAAAGAAGAGGATTGTAGCCATAACCTTAATGTTATGGACTTCAGGCCATAATCCAGCACACGCTTATATAGCAGTAAATTGCACTTAACACACTGGGACTTGCTTTGGAGTAAACCTCTGTGTAATTTAAAATGTATCTAGTATGATCCTCTAGGACATTGACTTGGGCCAATCCTATTTGAAACAAATGGGGAGTGTATAAAGGCACATTATTTGTAGATGACATGCCTCTGTTTTCCAGCTCTGCTTAAAGGGGTCTGCAAGAGATTTGCAAATGAAATAACCAGTTCACTTCAACGCAGCTTCAGAAATGTAAGGAAATTGCTGTGCTTCCATACAGTCCTAGTATTTCATTTCTTCTACTTTTTCTTTTAAATGAAAATGAGTGATAGGTTTCAAAGGATACCTTCACAGTTCTGATCCCAACATTGCATCAAGACTGACTAATGAATGTCAGAATCGCCTCTCTTCCATCTTTTCCTCTTTGTTTGACCAGCGTCCACTTCTCCAGAGACAAAAAGGCTCCTCACTTTTCCCCCCATTCATTCAAACTCTTATTAGGTATTTTAGGTAATTTCCTGTATTTGGCGAATAATTTTTTTGCCAATAAGATTTTTAGACAATATCCCGTTCACATTCAAGCCACAGGGCCTTGGAATCCAAGGAAGTTTTGATTCCGCGTCTCTTTTAAATATCCCATTAAACTGTTTCCATTTTCTTCCGATGCAGGGTTTTTCCCACCAGACATGTAAGCGTTCAGCATCGTCTAGGAATGTCCTGAGCTTTGATATGCATCTGTCTCATAAATCCTGTTCAATCTGTAAAGTGTCAACTACCATTGATATATGGTTTTTTGCATATGATTCCCACTTGCCTCTGTCAAACCTACAGGTTGTTGGGAGTTAACCAAAATCCAGGAACAGTGGCTCAGACCTAATTTAGACTGGAATCCTATGTGTACTTAACCTGGGAGCACATTTCCCTGAATATTTCTGATCTGATATGTAATTCTGAGCAGATACCTTCCTGGAGATAAATCACTGATTTCAAGGTAAATCTCATTGATTTAAATGGAACTTACTTTTGCGTAAATGCAATCGGACCTTGTTATCCGCTGGGGTTTGGTTCCAAGATCCCCTGTGGATAACAAAATCCATGAATGCTCAAGTCCCATTAAATATAATGGCAGAGCAAAATAAGGTGTACCTTATTTAAATGGGAAATCAAGGTTTGCTATTTGGAATTCATACTTTTAAAAATATTTTCAAGCCGTGGATGCTGGAATCCATGGATAAAAAAAATATCTGTGGATAAGGATAAGGAGAGCCAACAGTACATTTAAGAAAATCAAGGTGTAAAACTCTTTTTTTTAAATACAACTGTTTGGTAAAATGAGGAGGAGGGATGTATGGATAGATAGATAGATAGATAGATAGATAGATAGATAGACAGACAGACAGATAGAATTGTAAGAAATGTCATACATTTAATTCAATCACACATTACTGGAATGCAAAAATACACTGTGAAGTGTGTAATTGCTATACGAAGGGTCTAGAAAGCAAAGAACAGCACTCTAACCCAAATGTGCAAAGCACACATGGTTGACCCCATGGATTATTCCATACATGCCCATGTGTGGAAATTGGCCTTTAAGCTTGCACACTAGTTGATGCATGTTTTTGAGGGGTGTCAGAGAGGACATTCTGCTTCTGCAATTTTCTGGATTGGAGCTGTAGAGTTTTTGAGCAACTATATTACTGATGTGTAGTTGAAGGCTTTCATGGCCGGCATCCATCGTTTTTGGTGGGCTTTTCAGGCTATGTGGCCATGTTTTTATTCCTGATGTTTCGCCAGCATCTGTGGCTGGCATCTTCAGAGAGGTGCTGGCGAAACGTCAGGAATAAACTCTTCTAGAACATGGCCACATAGCCCGAAAACCCACAAATATATACATATTCTTGATTTTTGTTGAGAGCTTTCCTTTCATAGGAAAGGGAATACCTTTAAAAGCATTTATTTGTAGAATTGTCTTGTAAAAGTGACAATTTTGAGAAATTCATCCTAACTTACAAGCATTATAAAACCAGTGTTAGTATAACCCTCGGCTCCTTGAAAGGAGAGGGCCTTTCATTTTTCACCATCCATTGCTGCCCATCATTTTTCACCATCCATTGCTGCCCATCATGTGTATCCAAATATTTCATTCCATAGTCATAGCCTGTATAATTCATCATTGCTCTTATGCTACTGTCACAATGCTGTTTTTGTTCTTCTCCCCTGTATTGGTACCCCCCCCCTTGTCTAGATTTGATACCAGGAGTGGACATCCCCTGGTTTTTTCTGCCCATATGTTTTGTCACTGTGCCCAAAATAAAAGTAAATGACAAAGAAGAAACACATTTGTCACCTACTGCGACCTTCAAAAGAATGTGCAGCTATGTTTTAAAAATTGAAAAACATCTTAAAATATGTAGTATTATCTTTTTTCCCCTTTTTGTAAAGTTTATCACATCATTTTGTCATCTTTTGTCACAAATCAAAACTCAAACAGAAGTGCAGCCACCCCAAACTTTTGTCAGCATGCAGCCTGACCTTCAAAAAGGGTTTTGAACTGATCGCACTTAAGGGTTATGGTCCTAATGTTGCAATCCTATGTTCTACTGGGCCCAATGGGACTTACTCCCAGATAACTGTGTGTATGAGATTGCTGACAATGTATGCTTAACTAGAGGAATTTGATTCAATTCAATGAGATTTAACTTCTGAGCAAACTAGGAGGATAAGAACAATGACTAGGAACACCATCTCAGACATTTAAAGCTCAATGAAGGCAATGTGTGAGTTTATGCCAAATAGTCGGGAGTATTCCTGATGGCTGACAACTTTATGAGTAATGAATAATACTACTATTAATACTACTACTAATAATAATAGGAAGAAAATTGAAGGGAAAAGCCTACAAACTGATTTGCATGTATTTCTCATCAATTCACTGACCCCAAACCTCTTCCAGTTGATGTTTCTATTGCTTAAAATAAAACATGGAAATCAATGGGAGAAGCCTTTATGATGTTAACAAAGCTAAATAATTTGAAAAGCTTTAATTGCCCAGGAAAAGGTCCATTTTCCTTCTCACCCGAAATTTTAAAAATAAAAAATCTGCCCAGAAATCTATCACAAGTCCATCTTGCACAACAGAAAATGTCCTCTCTTGTGTGTTTTTGTATGTGTGTAGTTCACTATCTCACTCATTTTGGTTTTACTTGTTGCTGCTGTGGCGTTTTAAAAGAAGATTCCTTCCCTCCCCTTTTCTTTTATGGTCTTTTCCATACAGAGACCATAGGGCTGGTGGGTGTTCCTTCTTTTGCAGATGTAAAGAGCGTATTGCTGCTGGGTTGTTTTTTGTTTCCACGAAAGCTGGAATTGCAGGCAGCTGAATGTGCAAGTGAGTTAAACAAGGGTGCTTTGGAAGGAAGCTGGTTTGCTTACTGTGGGCACAGTCCCCTGGGAAGGTCTCATGCACAAACCAGGCTGAAATCTGTGGGTTTTACACAGCTTCCATTCATTTCAGCTTGCCTTGCACAGGAGGTTTTGCTAGCAGACTGCGCCCATTGTCTTCCTCATGACCAGGGTGTTTTTCTTTTGCAAAAGAAACCAATGAGAGAGAGAAAACCAATGTCCTAAAATCTGTATTTTAAATATAGACCCATGGCAAAATGCAGCCCAGATCTCTTCTTGTTCTATGCATTTGCAAATGGAAGCAAGACGCATTTCTGCACAGCTTTTGCTTCGTAAGTCAGTCAGTTCACCCAAAGCATGTGTAGCTGAGGGAGTGATGTGCTAAAAACAAAACAAAACATGCTTTCACCCTCTTTTGCTCAGTATGGGTTCTATTCAGCCGTTCTGGCATCACCTGAATTGGAAATTGTACCAGTGCACAACTCAACGGTCTTCTTTTTTGCATGTAAAATGACAGCTGCCTACGGAGGGTCAAACTGATGCATTTAAACTTGGATCTATTTCAGTCATGTAGAAGAATATTACCAGCCAAAATGGGACATGCAGCAGGGAATGTTGAATCCTTCCCTTTCTGGAATATACCTCCTTCCTGACTGATACTCAAGTTATCTTTACTGTAACTGGGCTCCAGTGCTAGAAAGGAGCTCAGCTGAATAAAACTTGTCTGGAGCTTGGACTACAGGATAGCAAATTGGGCATTGAGAGAAAAAGTTCAGCTCCACATATTAATGCACTCTTCTCACTGAGATTTTTAAAACCCTTCCACTGACTTAAAGTGGGAAGTTTTCTGACCTCAGTGAGATACCCTGTGTATTGCAAGGCACAAAGAGGTCCATGCCCACAGTACCCAAACATGTGTGTGTCTGTTGTGTGCCTTCAAGTTATTTCTGTCATATGGTGACCCTGTCATGGGATTTTCTTGGCAAGATTTATCCAGAGGGGGGTTGCCATTGCCCTCACCTGAGGCTGAGAGAGTGTGACATGCCCAAGATCACCCAGTGGGTTTCATGGCCAAGCTGGGAATCAAGCCCAGGTCCCCAGAGTTGTAGCCCAACACTCAAACCACTATGCCACACTGGGTCACTGTACCCAAACATTCAGAGCCAAAAAGCACATGTTCCCTATGAGGTCGAACCTTTGTTCTGAAAAGCTGTCAGCAATTCTTTTTTTCTTTTTCTTTTTGGTGTGTGTGTGTGTGTGTGTGTGTGTGTGTGTGTGTATCTAAAATGCAAATGCAATAGATCTATTGAAACAATTATTGTCCCAGCCATTTTAAAATCTAAAAAAAAAAAAAAGACAAACTATTTTATAAAAGGTAAATTGTCCTGTAAAAGACAATTTACCTTTTATAAAATAGTTTGTCTTTTTTTCCCTCTTGGTCTTAGATGCTGTGTTAAACACCCTTTAAAGAGTGTTTCAGATATATAAAGAGTAATTTAGGAAATGGGATAATAAGATATAAGAGAATACTTTTCAGCATAGATCAAAGGTGGTGGAAGTCTTTTGTTCTGTAGTAGGTCTGTTTGTATGTTGAAATATGGAAATATTAAATTTGGAAAGAGAACTGGAAAAATGTAAGAGGATTAATACAGAAGAACTTAGACCCAAGTTTATCAACTTATTTTGGAAAAAGAAGTGTGTAGGTAAACATGTTTAGTGAAGAACATGGAAGATCAAGAAGAGACCAAGACTTGGATGGACACACTCTTCAGATCCAGTTATATGTTTAAAAAGTATTTTTGGATGTTTTATATGTTATGTTGTTTTAGACTAATAAAATTTAATTAAAAAATTAAAAATCTATTTTAGATTTAGTATCCGGCAGCAGTTTGAAATTTGGCAATGTTGCCAACAACTCTTTAGCTGACAGTGTCATAAAATTCCTACCTTAACAGCTTTAATTCTGTGTGAATTCTTCACAAAAACATGACTCTGCAAGATTAAAACATCCCAGTTGTTTGGATGAAGGTTAGAATTGGACATGCTCCTGTGTTTTTTGGAACAGCTCTGGGCTTAAAGCAGGAGGTCTGTTGCAATCATGTTCAGCTTTGTCACTGGAGGAAAACAGTTTGAACCAAATGATTTTTAAGAGTGTTAGCGTTCCTCCGCCCCCATAAGATTCTACAAGTGTATACCTGAAATTGTAAGTTGTCAGAATATGACAAATGTGCATTGCATTAGGTTTGTCTGGCAGGGAGCTGTGATTAGCTCCATTCAGCGTACCTTTTGCCAAGTCCAGGTTTTGTCTCTATGTCATATTACAAAATGGCCTTCAGGTTCTATAGGAAATCCTTTGTGTGAGTTTGTACTTTGCTATCATGTTCTTCCTTGTTAATCTACATCCATCTACCTCAGGAGAGTATCATCTTTTACTCTTACTTATCATGTGTATCTGTTGAGACAAAGAACCTTTTAAAAAAATTCTCAGGGCTGGTAAGAAATTCCCGAAGATTTTGCAGGGTTGGTTGCCAATCCTCAGATCACTTGAGATTTGTAAGAGGTTTTAGCTTCTTCTGTGACACTCATGAACAGCTGTAGAAACTCATTTTCCATTTGATTGGGGGCACACCTGATAGGTGGATTTATAACTACAGTTTAAACCTTGACACGATGTTTTAGTCACCCGTAGATGGGAACAGTCCTGAACGAACATTAGGGCAGTGACGGCAAATGAAGCACCGTCATATTCATCAATCTGCCTAATAAAGAGAACCAAACAATACATCTGTGTCCATATTCCAGCTGTACCAGGTTTTGTATGAAAACAGCTGGCACACTCATGGTTGCAACAATGCAATAACCGATCTTTTGTTGCTCTGACACATTTTACTCTGCATTCCAAAACAATATGAACAAGGATGATTTGTTATTTCAAGACCTTGCATTTCTGGGTGAAGTCTTACCAAGAAGTCTTGCATGTAAGAATTTTGGTATATTAATCCCATCCAATCTTTGTGAAGCTGGGGTGAGAGAAACAACACACAACTTGCCCCCTGAAGTGGCTTAACCATGACAGTTAAAGATTAGTCCAAATCATGTCAAAGATACCACTGTGACGATGGATGATGCTCAGGCCCTGGTGTGACTTGAAAAGAAGTGAAATTTATATAGCTGTAAA
>NC_056527.1:91594807-91618141 GCF_019175285.1 Sceloporus undulatus | reverse complement strand
ATGTGCAGCCCGTTAACAGCCTTGACAGCAATATTTGGCCTTTTTGTCGCACTTTCTGAGTGTTTCATGTGCATTATCTCAGATATTCCTATAATGTGTTAGATGGAAGATCTTTCAGATATTGAGACTGCAACTCCCATCAACACTCACCATTGTCCATAGTGGTTGGAGATGTTGGGATGTAGAATCCAGTAGGATTAAAGTTCTCCATCTCTGCCTTAACATCTACCTGCAATTTAAGTTAGTATTTTCCTGAGAGAACCAGCATGGTGCGGTGGCTTTAGTGTAAACACTACAACTCTGGAGACAATAATTTAAATTCCTGCTTGGCCATGGAAACCCACTCGGTGACACAGTGGTTTCCTGCTCAGCCTCTCCATATGCACCACATGGCTTTGGATTATCAAACAAGTGGCAAAAATGCTCCATAGCACACTATCTCCTTTAATAGCATTCTGCCTCTGAATTTCTAGATTCCAGCTAACTGCAGGGGACTAAGAATACAGGTATACCTCAGTTAGAGGTATATGTGTTTTTGGGCATGACTTCTTTAACAGAAACTTTGGTACCAGAGGCGGAAATAATATGGAAAGAATAGGAATAGGTTTTTGAACTACAAAAGGAGTTCAGCATGTTTCAGCAGACTTTTTATTCGAAACTAACATTATGCACGTGTGAAATGAAACAACCACTTCAGGTAAGCCTTGCAAAAGTAAACAAAGACATTTTGAAACTACTAGATACCACTTAAAAGCTTCTTCCAAAATGCATCCAGGGATATTTTTCCCCTTTTCCTCTACTTTCCTTATGGTTTCCATTTTGGTAACCAAACCAGTAGATCTATGCTTTCTAATATATTGAGGATAGCTGGTGAGGCAGGCTTATATGCTCTCCCTTTTTCTCCCTGTTTTGCTATTCATGCAGGTTTAGTAAGGAAGGTAAATGCCGCTTACCTTGCCTGTGTGGCTACAGTAGGATCAGCTACAGTAGAATCCTACTCTTTCCCAGCTGAAACTTGATTATATTATTTATTGCAGAGACACTGCTGCACATTATCAGTGTTTCTCCACCTCTCCATCACCATCCACCCAATGCTGATGCTGCTAAAAACTTGCAGCTGGAAAGAAGGCAAAAAGGAAAAGGGGAGCTGGATGTTTATAGAAAGACTTTGTAAAAAGGAGTTTCATTGAATAGCCCTGTTTAAATATTTGAAGGGATGTCAAATTGAAGCTGGAGCAAGTTTGTTTTCTGCTGCTCCAGGGAATAGGACCCAGAGCAAGGGATTCAAAATACAAGAAAAGAGGTTCCTGACAATAAGAGCTGTTTGAAGGTGGAACACACTTTCTGAGAAAGTGGTGGAGTCCTTTTTTTTGGATGCTTTTAAACACAGGCTGGGTGTCCACCTGCCAGAGGTACTTTATGTGTTCCTGCATGGCAGGGGTTTGGACAGGATGGCCCTTGTCGCCTCTTCCAACTCTCTGATTCTATGATTCTGTGAAGTATGACTGTACAAGAAACAGCCTTAAACCAGGTTAGGATTGGAGCTTGCAGGCGGTGTTTTTTTAGCCCATAGCTTCCAGATTCCTGCCCCCGATACCTCCATGAGCCATGGACATGCTAGCTAGGGATTTTGAGAGATGTAAAGCGAAATGTAATGTTTCTGAGATCTTCCTATTTCTCTTTCCAGTCCAGTATCGTCTTTGCTTACTGGCAGCAGCCTTTCAGGGTCACAAACATCCCCTCCTACCTGACCCTTTTTAGGGAAGATGCTAGCAAACTGAACCCAGGATCTTCTGCACACAAAGCACAGGCTTAGCAACTAAGTTTCACCACACAAGAGGATGATATGGAATGGAGGTCAAGCCTGCTTATAAACCACAGCAGATGTCCTGTAAAATCAGGAGACCCAGATTTTCTTGTGTATTTTTTGATTATGAAAAAGTCAGATATGTATAATTTTAAAAAACCCACTCACAATGAGAACTGAAAAATTATAGTGGAAGAAAAATTCTGTACCTGAATTTCAATAAAGGCCTCCAGATGCCTAAAGAGAGATTGGTACATGAACGTTGCCTCTGTGTCATGCGTTTTCAACATTAAAAGGATTGTAAGGTTCTCAATCCATTTAATAAAGAGCTGGGCATTGATGTTTCCAGTGCTACAGTCTTTAAGCTTGCTCCATTTTCACAGACCAGTAGCTAACTTTCAAGACACAAGCATACATAGTTTAAAAGTAGAGCTTGGAAAGTAATAACTTAACAATAATGTAGTTATTTGCAACTAGTTGCTTTTATGGATAATAAGGTCTCAGAGAGACATTTCAAAAATAATTAACGGGAAAGAACGAGTGATGGTTTCTAGTTACTTTTAAATGTCCAACTTTTAAAGGGCATAATTAAAGATGTTTTTACAGGAATTTTCCAGGTTTCATGCAATTTTCTTATCCTAAGTTTTTTTTCTCTTTTAAAAAATGTAACAGAAAGTAATAGAAAAGTAATAGCAGTATAACAAGCAGTGTAACATGTTTTTTTTTTTCTTCTTCAAAATCTCAACAATAAATGGCAACAGATCATTATTTAAATACTCTAACAAGGGTCAGGAACAAATCACTGTTGAAGTGTAACTTTCCAAACTCTTGAGTTTTAAAAAGTATGTAAACATTGGTAAAATTCAAAGATGGCTCCAGTACAAAAATTAGTAAGAGTAGTGACTTCTCTCCTGCTCAGAAGCTGTAAGTGGCCATAGATCATATGTTTAAAAGATGCATCTGATTAATTGCAATGTTAACATTTTTTGCAGTCAAAGATGTATTAAGCAAAGGCAGCAACAACTGAAAACAAATACCTGAAGATCAGGAATAATTGTCAAAGGCTGGATATACTGTGGAGATAGAAAAACACTGAGATTAATTAAACAAATCAGAAAAAGAGGGATCCATTTAGACTGCTATCCAGTGCAAAATAATCCTCATTGAATTCAGTGGAACTTACATATGTATAGGACTGCACTTTAATAAGACTTTACTTTGGATTAAAAAAAAAAAGCTACTAGAATGAAAATTTTGGGATGCATAAGGTGCCCAAAACTCTTTAATTTTTCCCCCAGACAGTATTGATTTCCTATTTCTATGTATGGGTTGTGAAAGTTGAACAGTGAAGATAACTGATAGGAAAAAAAATCTACTCACTTGAAATGTAGGGCTGGAGTAAAACTAAAAAGATAAATAAATCGGCCCTAGAGCAAATCAAACCTGAACTCTCCCTAGAATCCACGATGACTAAACCGAGATTGCTGCAATGAATGGAATGGCTGAACAATCAACTATCCATTGCCTATACACAGTTTTAATAAGATTTGGTTTTGTTTTCTTAAGAAATAAGACCCTTTGCAAATTTAGAAGTTTTTAAAAAGTGCTATAATGTGCTCTTTATCTTTTGATTTGCTTTAAGTGGTCAGGGTGGTGTCATGTAAGAGTTTATTGCATTGGCATGGCCAGTGGCCATGCTGTCTAGGCATGCAAAAAAAGTAATATTTCCAGGCTCAGGCTATAGCAGCAGGGCAATGTTAGTGGAATGTACTGTTCTTTGTAATGTTTATGGCCTGACTGTGGGGCAGAGCCCTTTATGGCAGCCAGTTTGTGGGAAACCATACTATTTCAACTATTCTCTTTTTATTATTGTTTATTAACAGTTTGACTGGAGAGACCTGCTTTCATACCCCATTCAGCTCCAAAGCTCAATGGGGAATCTTGAGCTGCATATTATCTCTCAATCTGACCTGCTTCACAAGGCTGTTGTGAAGTTTAAAAATGGCGGAAGGGATTTATAAACTGCCTTGAGCTACTCAAGGTGGATCTGCCAAAGCAAAGGCAGGCATCCTGATACAGCAGATGAGATGCAGATAAAAAGACAACTGTGAGCCCGAACAGACACGCCAAAATAAAGCTGCTTTGGGCCACTTTGGAAGTGTGCTGTTTAAATGATGTATGCGTCCTAAGAGGCTGGAAACCGTGCCAAAGCCACACTCCAATCTAAATAAAATAAATAAAAAATAAAACAAATTATTATTATTATTAAAGGACCAGAATGCTGCTTTGGCACAGCTTTTGGCCTCTTAAGATGCATGTGTCATTTAAACAGCGTACCTCCAAAGTGACCCAAAGCAGCTTTATTTTGGCCTGTCTGTTTGGGCCCTATGTGCCTCTATGTTGGGTATGGAAATCAAACCAGATAATAGAGAAATCCATTGGGTTCCCTTGGGCAAGTCACATGCTCTCAGCCTCAGCAGAGAAAATGACAACCTCCTCTGAACAAATCTTGCCAAGAAACCCCATGAATAACTTGAAGGTACACAACAACAACAATAGAGAAGACTATTTGATTTTGGAAGTTAAACTGGGCCAGCCATCCTTAGTTACTAGGATGGGAGACTGCCAACAAATACTAGATCCTGTATGCTATGTTTCAGAGGAAGAGACCGGCAAAACCACCTCTGAGTACTCCTTGCCTAAGAAAATCCAATAAAGTTCATGGGGCTGCCATGAGTTGAAAGGCAACTTAAAGGCACATATACACACAGTAGAGAAGAGGAGAGAACCATATCCAGCAACATATGTGCTGACCCTTATCCGACAATGTAGAAAGACACAAATTGCTCTTGTTTGCTTTTGGAGTTCTCTGGCTAGGGCTAAATGGCTGTAACTTTGTAGGGTTTTTCACACAATGTATTGCATATGCAAATTGCTTCCTATCTGCAATCGGTTGGGACTCATTGAAGTCACACATCAAAGGGAGAGTGAGGACATGGGAGTGTAAAAAAATCTGTGAAAAGTCCTTTATAACATAAAAAACCCTTATAACAAAAAGTGATAAGCTGAAAATTTGAAGCAATTTGGCAGATGATTTTATCCATTACAGTAGGATTGGATATCAGAATCACCCTCAAAATGCTGCTGGGCTGCATTTGAAAAGTTCCATCATGAGTGACATTTGCATAGGAAATGTATCCTTCCTTTTGAATCAGTTTACCTTGAGGCAAGCAGCTGCATCTATACAAATATGGCAATGCCATTTTTAATTTCCTTGTGTTCAAAGTAATGCCCAAAATATGCACATGGGCCATTTAAATATAATCTATATGTACAGTATTTCATTCTCTGTATTATTTCCAGACAGTGTGCGTACGTTTCCTTGCCTTATTTAACCACTGTCGTGCATCTTCAGATTGTTTCTGATTTGTGGTGACCCTAAAGCAACTCTATCACAGGGTTTTCCTATCAAGAGTGTTCAATGAGAGTTTGCCTTTGTCTTCATTTAAGGTTGAAAGAGTGTGACTTGCCCAAGGTCATCTATGGCAGAATTCAAACCCTGGTCTCCAACACTCAAACTACTACATCATGCTAACACTATTTAAGTATACACATGAAAGAGTTATTAACATTCATTCTCTGCAAAGATCTTTTTATGTCTAAGGCATTGACCATAAAGAATAATAGGGATGTTTCATGTCTGTAATTTACCAGAAACGGGAGTTGTACTATGAATTTGTAAAAATATTGTGTATCTTCCAAGGGGTGTGTGTGTGTGTGTGTGTTGTTTTTTAAATCTCCTTTCCCAATTGCAGGTCCCCCCCCCCAATTGTATCTTTCTGGGAATTCCAAAGCATTCTTGACTTGCTCCTCACTGAAGTTGTAAAACCCGTGTCTTGACTGTACCACTTCAGATTCCAGATGAGGACATCAGATAATTAAAAGCTCCTCTATATAAGTAACGAAATCCACAAACCTTCTACATCAGTGGTTTCCAAACTTCAGTCTTCGAAATGTTTTGAGCTTCAGCATCTAGAGTTTTTGGCTGGTAACACAGCTGGCTGGGGCTTTTGAGAGGTGAAGTCCAAAACACCTGGAACACCAAGTTTGGGAACCACTGCATTGAAAACCAGCTGCCAGGGAGAAGGATTTTAACTTATTCTTTTCTCCAGATAGTTTTCTCTGCATGTGGGAACATTTTTAAAAATCATTATTTTCATGCATATATTTATTCATGTAATTTATTTAATTATTATTTAATTAATTAATTTTTATCTCACTTTTCTCTTGAGGGACCCATAGTGGCTCACACTCTACATTAAAACGATACAGCTAAAAACACTCTGAAATAGAAACATTTAAAAAGATTAAATACAAGCCACTTTAAAAATTAGTTTAAACCAATTAGAAGCACATTAAAACCTACTTGATGAACCACCCCAGTTAAAAACTGAAGGCTTGTTTAAATAGAAAGGTCTTAGCCTGCCGAAGAAAAGCAAGAAGGCAGAGGGCCAGCTGAGCCTCCCCTGGCACAGAATTTCAAGACTGAAGTGCCCTAGAGAGTGTACAGCTTCAAATTAAAATGATGTATTTGGAACTCTTTTTTTAAAAGGCTACTGTAGAAAAAGCTTTAAAATGCATGTGTGTGTGCCTTCAAGCCACCTGTTGGCTTATGGCAACCCCATTAATTTCATAGGGTTTTCGTAAGGAATACTCTGAGGTAGTTTGACAAGCTCCATCCTCTGAAATATAGCCTACAGCACCTGCTATTCATTGGTAGTCTCCCATCCAAATACTAACCAGAACTGATGCTGCTTAGCTTTCAAGATCAGATGGGATCTGGTGCCTTTAGGATATTTAGGCATGATGAATACTATTTGTTGTTGTTGTGTACCTCCGATTCATTTTTTTATTTATGGCGACTCTAAGGCAAACCTGCTATAGGATTTTCTTGTCAAGTTCCTTCAGAGGCGGTTTGTCATTGCCATCTTCTGAGGCTGAGAAAGTGTGCTTTGCCCATGGTCACTTAGTAGATTTTTATGCTCTAGTGAGAAATCGAACCCTGATCTCCAGAGTCATAATCCAACACTCAAACCACTGCAGCACTTTGGCTCTCAGATGAATTGTTGTTGTTATGTGCCTTCAAGTTGTTTCTAACTTATGGCGTAGAGAGCAAACATATTATGGGGGTTTCTTGGCAAGATTTGTTCAGAGGAGGTTTGCCATTGCTTGGCCCTGAGGCTGAGAGCATGTGATTTGCCAAAGGTCATCCAGTGGGTTTCATGGCAGAGCTTTCCAGAGTTGTAGCTGAACACTTGAATCATTACACCCCTCTGGCTCTTTCTCTGATGAATATTATCGCTGATGAATACTATCGCTGATACCAAATTCTTTGTTTCCATTAAATAAACATATCTCCAAGGCAAGCCCTGGTTTTCCTTAAACTTAGTAATATTATGTTGGAGTATTGTGTTAGTCTCTTACCCCTAAGTGCAAACAGAAAATTTGTAACATGTTATGAGTAAAGTTTTAGAATCAAGTTCAGTTTATGTATATTTTTCCTTTGGAGCTGTTTGCAATAATTTTCAGGGTGTCAGAAAACACAAGAATTTGGTCATTAAGTCAAGGGCACCCAGTGTCAAATAGCATAGTCAAATAGTATAGATAAAATACTTGTTTCCCTTCCATATATATGTGTGTGTGTGTGTGTATAGGTTTTATTTGTTTTAGTTGTGTTGCATGCTGACAATGATTCTACCATGTGATGTAGAAATATTTTTAATTAAATACACTTGGGAGCCTCCCTAATTAATGATATTAATATGGTGTCATCGCTGTGAATGTAATTACCATCCATGCATACAGAAGATTAGAAATGAAACAAGGAGGAGATCTTTGCTTCAAAGATCTTGCAGCAAAAATGTTGGCAGGGAGAGAAGGAGGAATAGGAGACTGCCAGGACAGAGCTGATGGGTCCCCTAACATCTCTTTACACTTCACAAAAATGCATTGCTTTGTAGATAAGCATTTCTGCATAGAACCCATGAAAGAGGGTGAGAATCTCTGTATCTCTACAATTCTGCCTCTTTCCCTAGTTACATATCCCATAGATATGCTTTTACTAGGAAATAACTTACATATTTAAAATCTGGCTGTATTTTAGTAATTAGTTACAAAGCTATTATCTGTAAAAAGTTACTTTTTGGTAACAATGACATAACGAAGTTATATAAAAAAATAAAACAAGAAGGAGGAACTTTACTGATGTACTGAATAACATTTCCTACTTATTTATATAGGCATGTTAAGACATTTTTACAACAGGAACGTATCTAGCTTTCTTCCATTCTTATGAATCCCAAACTTTCTCCACACCAAAATGTAACCTAATAGTATTGGACGGTGTAAGGAGCGATGCAGCAAGTTACTTTTTAAACACCGCAACAACTAAACACAATGAATTATCTCTCAGACACTATGGCAAGTAGTACTGTATAAACTAATGACTTTCCAAAAAATTACTTCCCAGGATCTGTTGCATGGAGCTTTCAAGAAAGGATTTTGTTTTTAAGTCATTTGTATAATTTCCTCTATAGTTCTTCACTACTTTTAGTAGAAAATGTTGTATCCTCCCCTTCCTGCAGTAATAGCAGTCCTCTTTTTTCAAAAAAGAGAGTTTATACAATTCCAAAGAAAAACATTAATGCATCAGTCTTCAAGACAGGGAGGGAAATTGTACCATTTTTCTGCTTCCTTTGACGTTTTCCTTATTACACAGTGATTTGTTTCTTTGCTTAAACAAACAAAAAGAAAGCCTGTCTCTGCTTCTTATAGAAAGCAACATATATTTTTGCAAGAGAAGGTTTGCAAATTGTGAAGTATGATAAAAACAGATATTTTCCCCCTCACAACTCCTTTTTCAGGTGAAAATTGCAACTTGAATTTAAAATCAGACTGATGAGAAGGCAAAGGTGAGGGGAAAACGTCTAAGGCATTTTACTTTATTGATATCATTTATTTAATTTTAATAAGTTGTCATTGTTTCCTAAGTAACAACAGATCTTTGCACTATCTAATATACACAGAGAGATCCTGTAGCACCTTTGAGACTAACTGAAAGAAAGAAATCGGCAGCATGAGCTTTCCTAGACATCAGTCTACTTCCTCAATCTATGAAAGCTCATGCTACCAATTTCTTTCTGTCAGTTAGTCTCAAAGGTGCTACAAGATCTCTCTACGCACTGATTTTATAGACTAACATGGCTATATCTTTGAATTTCCTGGACGAGGATATAGTTAGTTTAAATGTATTATTATTATTGTTATTAATCTTTATTTATGAAGCGCTGTAAATTTACACAGTGCTGTACATGCAATCTTTTTAGTTAGACGGTTCCCTGCCTTCGGGCTTACAATAAAAAGAGACATGACACAGAAGGAGAAGGGAGTGGTGGCGGGAAAGGGTAAGAGGTCCAGCAGTTCTTCTCTACCTCCAAATGTAGCTTTCTGCAACTTTGTGTACAACTAATGTTACACAAAAGTGACATAACCCAAACCAAAAACCCATTATCCCCCAAAAGCATTAACTCAAGTCACTTCATAAAATGAAACGTTTTTTTAAAAAAAGTATATTTCAAGATGTTTTGAGAATTACCAGGGATGCTTTAAAAAGCCATTGAATATCAAATGGGTACATTTTCTGGAGGCAGAGTTTCTTCTCCTTGCACTCTGTCAAGGACTTGGCTTGCTTGCTTGCTTGCTTGCTTGCTTGCTTGCTTGCTTGCTTCCTTCCTTCCCATATTTTACATATGGATTTTGATTGACAAAGTTGTTATTAGCTTGAATGCAGTTCTCCCATTCCACTGTCTTCTTTATGTCCTGATAGAGGATCCAAGAGTGATTTGTTGCCTATTGACCTGTGATGGCTATACTGTGACCCACACTGCCTCCAGAGTGACCCCTTGACCCCCCCAGAACATTTGAGGTCAGTTAGCAGAGCTCAGATCTGCAAAAGGACTTTATGGAGTTTGGGAGAGTCAGTAAGAGGAAAAGAAGCACAGGGGGAGTTTGAAAAATGGATGAGAGCTGCAAGATCAGGAGTTTTTAATTTTTTCTCTCTGATGATTCTATTTTTGTTTTAAACAAATCTCTTTTTCATTAGCTGTCAGATGTGGAAGCCTACTCTAAATATCTTTGGACTCCTGCATTCATATGCTCTGCATAGGGCACTTCAAGAACGCTGTGGAGATTTGCTAGAGATAAAGCTGTCGCAAGACATTATGCTGCCAGAGGAAGAGCAGAAAATGGTATCTTTCCTCTTCCTCCAAACTCCCGAAGTCAAGATGCATTGTACTCCAAGCAATGCCCCACAGGAACCATAAATAAAAACAAAAATCAGAGGTGGGTATTGCCTTGCATTAGGAGCATCAAGTGTTACAACACTGAGGTGTAATAAGGTAATAGTAATGTGGCACAAGGCTTTGAGTTCTCCAGAACCAGTGGCTGTGTCTTTGGGGCACTGGATCCACCCTGGACTTTAAAAGAACTATCCAGGACACTGAGCCTTATTTCTCCTCCCCACACACCATAAATCCAGCACTTTGAATAGCTCCTTTAAAGTTCAAACAAAAATCCAGGACAGATTTATCAACTCAGTGACATGACCACTGTCCATCGGCAGCCACTGTCCGTGGATACAAAGTGCCAACTGTATAGAACTTTGTAATAGATAGTCATGTAATATTAATCATAAATAACATCAGTTGCAAGCATTGTGCAGACAATGGGGCTGAATTTCATATTTGCAGAAATTGGGAGACAACCTTTTCCCCTCTTCTGCCAGCTCAGTAGCCCTTGGAAGAGTCCCAGGGCCCTGAAAGCATTTCAGTACAGTATGTTGTAGACCTGAATTTCAAATTAGTTCCCTCCAACTTTGCATCTGCAATGCAGATTCCATGATTTTAATATCAGTCACCATGCCTGTGGCTGGTTTTGTTTTTTTTTTTTTTTTTTTTTGCATATCTAGTTAATGCTGCCTGATGAAGTGTTCTGATGAGCCAGAAAGTTTGCACAATATTTTGTGAGCTTTAAGATGGCAAGATAAAAGTATTACACTATTTAGGTGTTGCCTTAGGTTTGCACTTGACAGAGCTCTTTGTATTTGAGTGATCCTATAAACAGGGAATCTTAAGGAACCGAATTTATGTATACCCATCACTGACAGCTGAATATGCGAATAGAAAAGGCAAGATGCTTACATTTCTGTTACGTTGGTCCTCCAAGGACAGTACGTATAATTTATTTCTTCCCCTGCTTCAATTTATCCTGATTCGGTTTTACTTTCTCAATAACCCTATTTGCCAAGTCACAGGGTCTCTTTTGACTTGTTTTTCTCAATCTTCCTTATTCACTATCCTGGTCCTCTGGGATTTGCTGGAGCTTTCCTTTCTTGATGTTCTGCTGCAATGTGTGTGTGTGTGTGTGTGTGTGTGTGTGTGTGTGTGTGAACTGTGGTTCCTTTATTTTTTGCTTCTCAGCTGCTTCTTTCAGTCAGAATTTTTCAGGTCCCACTTCACAGCCTTTTTCTTTTCACTCTTTTTCCACCTCCTCCTTTTGCTTTCTTTATTTCTTTATTCTCTCTACTCACTTTCACTTATCCTTTTGCCAACCTTATTTCTTAGCTTGCAGGATCACTGTAACTGAACTATCCAGCTCTTTCAATTTTTCAGTTTTGTTCTTTCTGTACTTCCCAACAGTTTCAATTGCCCTCAGGTATATTTACCTGCAAGGCCTAAATACCTTAACAGTATCAGATCCTGACTGATCTTGGAAGCTAAGCAGGGTGAGCCCTGATTGGTACCTGGATGGGAGATGGCCAATGAATTCCACTGGATGCTTGAAACTGAATCACTGTAGTAAAAGGTTTTTTAAAAAGTGGTTTAATAAGCTTTTGTATTATTTTTAAAGAAGTATTCACAAGTACCTGACTTTCCTGGTTAGTTTCTTTTTTAGATAGCCAATGAATACCAGGTTCTATAGGTTCTGTACCAGGTTCTGTACCAGGTTCTGTCAACGAACAGGCAAAATCATCTCTGAGTATTCCTATAAAAACCCTATGAAATTAATGGAGTTGGCATAAATAATGAGAAATGACTTGAAGACACAGGCACACACATATTTACCTGGATGCCAGATCGTTGACTCAAACTTAGTATGCAAGAGGCAAAATATGTCTTTCCTCGCAAACATAGGAGACAATAGAAGCTGCCTTATGGATAGTCAGACAGATGGTCCATTAAGCTTATTACTGCTACATAAAAAGTGCAAAATGAACTAAGCTTCCCCATTCTAGCAGGACATGCAGTTTGAGCGTCTACAATGGTAAGCAGCATTCTCTCAGGTTTCAGATAAGATTCTTTCTCACATCCCTAAAGTGCAATGAGCATGGTGTAGTGATTTGAGCACTGGACTTTGACTCTGAAGAATCCCCACTTTATCATGGAAACCTGTCGGGTGACCTTGGCCAAGTCACATTCTCTCAGCCTCAAAGGAAGGCAAAGGCTAAGGAGAAAACAGAAAGAGCTGGATATCATCAGTGTAACAGTGATGATGAATAACAATATGCACAAGCTTCATGACCACATGCACTACCTCCTCCCTTCTCAATATGATGCCAGAAGACAGAAAGTCTTTGATGAGCCATTTCTTGTTGTTATGTGCCTTCAGGTCTCAACTTATAGTGACCCTATGACATGTTCTTCTAGGTAAGATTTATTCGAGCAAGGTTTGCTATTGCCTTCCTCTGAGGCTGGGAAAGTATGACTTGCCCAGGGTCATCCAGTGGGTTTCTATGTCTGAGCAGGGATTTGAATTCTGATTTCTCAGGGTCCTGATTCAACACTCAAACCCCTCATCAGTTCAATTAAAAATTACCGCTACAAGGTTTGGGACAAAAGAGAGCCTTAAACCAGCCTTTTCTAGCTTGTTACCTTGCTGTTTGAGGATGATGGGAGATGTACTCCAACATATCTCTCTAAAGAGAGAGCCAATGGACTGGGACTTCACTTTTGGGGTTTCTAACTCCAGGTAAAACATTTTTTATTAATTGGAAGTCCATTTGGCATGTTTTATCAAAATTCCTAATGCAAAACCATGCAGGCTTCTCTTGAGATATTCAATGTTCTCTGCCTAACAAAGGCAGAGGTGACCTCTCAAAGAATGGAGAATCTAGGATCTCAGAAGAAGTACTTTTTTGCATTGCTAATGGAATTCACACTTTATCTCCTGGACTTTGGAATGCTTTGTTCCCAGTGTCACATGGCAGAAGGAGGAGAGACCTACATGCATAGATATTCCTCCAAGGAACAATACCAGCAGCACCTTGAGAAAGTGCAAGAGGGTGACTAACATCATCATTTGATAATTTTTTTCTCCTGTATGATCCGTAACACCTTTGTCTGATGAAGAAGCCAGTGGAGCTTCGAAAGCTTGCATCATGTATTTTGTGCATTTTGGTTGGCCACTAAAGATGTTACTGTTTTGTACAATTTGGGATGTTATTGTACTTTGCTATGTGGTCAACATAGCTGCCCCTGAATATGTTTCAAACATATCTGGAGGGTACCAAGTTAGGTACTCTGAAAACTCTGGAGACCAGGGTTCGATTTCCTGCTCGGCTATGAAACCTACTGGGTGACCTTGGGCAAGTCACATGCTCTCAGCCTAAGGATAAGGCAACAGCAAACCTCCTCTAAACAAATCTTGCCAAGGAAACCTCATGATCATCACCTTAGGGTCGCCATAAGTTGGAAACAACTTGAAGCCACATAACCACCACCATCACCACCAAGTTGGGGAAGACTGTTTTAAACCAATAGTTTGAGGTTGGCAAGGTTTCTGCCTTGTTGTTGAATCTGGTTGCCATAAGTTTTTGAACTAGGTGTGGGAGGAAGATGTGTTTAACTGAAGATTTCCAGGTTGAATTATAACGCACTGAACATGGAAGTATCAGTGTTTGTGGGTCCATGTCTCCTTCATACCTAATTTTTCTAAACTGGAATATGATTGTGGGAATATGGTAATATGACTTTTGTCTCCTCAGTAAATTAAGAAATTCTTGCTTTTCATTGATTTTTCTCTCTGTTCTTGCTATAGCCTACGCATTGCTCTACCATTTGTTTATCATCTTTCTAAAATACATACCTTTTAACTTGACTGTACTAAATTTTCATTCAGACCTTTGTTTCACCCCAGCTTCAAAATATTACTCAAAAAGGCAATATGTTATTTCTTTAGCATCATTAAAAGCCAAGTAATATGTCACTTGTTAGCTGTTAATTATTAACACTTGTTTACCATTTTTATTTTTTTGACAAAACCCTCTTGAAATTGCCAAAATCAGTCAAATCCTTTGCAAGTAATGCTTTTGCAGCAATTACTAAACATTACTCATTATGCAAAAACTCAGCTTGTCACATAATAATTTAACATTTACATTGTTCTCATTTTAACACTTTAAAGTAGTGACATTTTCGCCCTTGTAGCTAAAAAGTTTGTAAAGTTAATGCATTACTTTAGAAAACAGTACAATGCAAGGCTTTACAACACATTAGTGCATTACTAGCTATGGTTCTGTCTCACATGTGGTATGTACTGTACTGTTTTATTGATCAGTTTTTCTCCTTCTCATATTAAACCTATTATCTCTTTTCCAGGCTCTTTTACTTGTTTGTTTTTCCTTTCTTTTGCTTGCATTACTTGTGTGCTTTTCTTTACTGGTGTCCTGTGTTTCTTAGTATCAAGCTTAACTTTTCTCTTGACTATTAAGGCTTCCTTGGTCTCATTCCGTCTTGTATATATTCTTGATCGTTCTTGATTTTTCTCTGTCCTTATAAATTCCTCAGTCCATCAAACACTAATCTTCTCATTAAGTGTCCATTCCCTGAGCCATTTATTATCTCCCTGTCTTTCTCCCCATAACCTCTTCTATATGCAGCCTTCTCCTTTTGTCTCTCCATTACCTTATTTTAACAAATGCATAAAAACCCTTCTTTGCTTTCTTGCCATTTTCTTTTGGTTTCATCTTTAATTTGCTTCCTCTTCTTAGGTTGCTTTTTGTCCCCTTTCACTGTCTGTCCTTTCAGTTTCTTCCTAGCTTCTGCAAAGTTTCTCCTGTCCTTCTGCCTATGCTCTGGTCTTTGACCGTAATAAAGAATTTCATTTCATTTCTGCCTGCCCTTTCCCTTTGATTCATGTGTAACAGATTTTAAATATCTCTGCCCACAAGGTTACAAATATTCCTAGTCAGGGTTGGGGATGGGGGGGGAGGGACAAGTTTTAACCCATCTCAAAAAAAATGGGGGGGGTTTTAAACTAGGGTTTAGTTTTCTTTTTGCGATAATGTTTCAATGAATTTTTTTTATCAAAATGAAAATTTTAATTTTTTAAGAAAAGTACAAGAATTCTTAAATCTTTTAAAATTTTCTGGAAATGCATCACAAATTTTCACTTTAACCACATGAAACATGTCGATACATTTAGGCTCTGTGTATGATATTGCAATTGAAAGGTATAATTTAAATTTTGCTACTTGTTTGTGTCACAACTGTTGCCATTACATTCAGTGATGTGTGGAAATTATGATGTATGAGTAACATTAGGACAAAATACATTACTAAGGATTCTGTATGGTGTGGTGTGGGAGGAGGTCAGTTGGGGGATGACACGATGGGGATTATCACACGTCCCTGAAACATCGCTAAATCGCCC
This sequence comes from Sceloporus undulatus, assembly GCF_019175285.1. Lineage (NCBI taxonomy): Eukaryota > Metazoa > Chordata > Lepidosauria > Squamata > Phrynosomatidae > Sceloporus > Sceloporus undulatus. The sequence continues at coordinate 91,602,567 of NC_056527.1, read as the reverse complement.
GTAAAGTACAAGGGTATAATCGCTGGTTGTGCTTGCCCCCCATTATTAAATCGTCATGGAGGCATCCCGTTATTAAAGCATTCATGGAGCAGAGAAATGGCCGGTCCATGAATGCTTTCATGACAGGATGCTTCCATGATGATTTAATTATGAGGGACAAGTGCAGCTTGGAATCACACTGTTGCACTTATGTTTCAGGGACGGTAATGTGCTAATCCCCCATGAGTTAGTGCACCAGGTGACACTACTAAATGGGACAGTGACACATTCAAATCACTAAGGGGTTGTGCACACTGGCAGGAAAAGCCGGGTTGGGAACAGAGTCAGGGTGTGGCGTCCATATGACGCACGCCCCAGCTCTACTCCCAGGCCACCATAATGCCACATGCCACACCATACAGTGCATGGTGTCCATATGATGCGTGCCCCAGCTCCACCCCCAGGCCAGTGTGATGCCACACGCTGCACCACATAGTGCATGGCGTCATGGGAATCTTCTGGTGCTGCATCTGCATGACGCAGCACCAAAGGTGCGTGTCATGCGGATTTTTGCAGCTCCTTTTTGTGCCCTGCAAAGGCCTGGTCGGTGCCATGGTATGAAGTTGCTGTGGCCCCAATGTGGCTGTAAAAGGGGCGGCTGCAGGCTGCCCCTTAGGGGTGGTCTGCACAGCCCCTCAGATTAAGGAGTTTACAAGTTATGAACCAGTCCCAAGTGGGAGAAACATGACAGGATAAAAGACCAACAACCTGTTACTTTCTAATAGGGTACATCTTTAAAAAGGCACATTCTGTCTGGTTGAGTCTATTCTTAGCTGAGCATATGAAGTTGGGCTATGTTGCAACAGAGTGGTACCATCTGCTCTGACTGGCAGCAGTTCTCCAAGGACATAGACATGAGAGGAAATGCATCACATTAAACGAGGACCAAGCAGGGGAGACATTTTATTGCTATTGTATACCTTCGAGTCATTTCTGACTTATGGTCACCCTTAAGGCAACCGTATCACAGGATTTTCTTGGCAAGATTTGTCCAGAGGGGGTTTGCTTCTGCCTTCTTATGAGGCTGAGAGAATTTTCTCACCCAAGGTTCATGGCTGAGTGAGGTTCGAAGCCTGATCTCCAGAGTCATAATCCAATGCTCAAACCGTTATACCACACCAGCTGTAAAGGAAACACATACTGACATAACTATTCCATATGCTAATGTATATAAATCCATGCAATTTTAGAAATAATTATTATAATTAAAGAGTAAACAATACATCTAAGAACTTCCCAATATGAGGCCAAACTATTGGTCCAGCTGGTCTAGTCTTGGCTAGTCTGACTGGCAGAATTTCTCTGATACAGCTCTTTTCCATTGTCTGTCACCTGCACCTTTTAATTGAAGATGTCAAGGATTAAATTGGGGGCCTTCTGGTTGCACAGTTTTTCTCCTGCCATTGAGCCAAGGCCCTATTCTACCATAATGGGGAATACTGTGACCAGAGAACTTATATGCTTTCCCGCTGAGTCTGCTGTCCAAGTAGTTTAGGTTGGTGGATAGGACACAGAGCTCTGCTGCTCTCCCTTCTCTTTTAACACAGATGTGGACTGGTCAGCCCTTCACACAGAAGATAGTCTTCTGACATTTATCTGTAAGGGCTGTCTTCTGTAAAATAGGAAACACAAGTGACCCTAATGGATTCTAGGAGTTGTATTCAAAGAAGTAACTTTTTCATCATCTGTCATGGAAATGGGTCTTTCACAGCCACACTGCCTTCATACCTGTATCTGGAGATTCTTGGGACTAAGCCTTTTAAAGACAAATCACCGGCATGGTGTAATGGTTTGAGCACTGCATAATGACTCTGGTGACCAGGGTTCAAATTCTGGCTTGGTCATGAAAACCCACTGGGTAACCTTGAGGAGGTCATACTCTCTCAGCCTCAGAGAATGGCAATGACAAACACCCTCTGAAGTATCTTGCCAAGAAAACCCCAGCTTAGGGTCGGCCATAAGTTGGAAATGACTTGAAGGTACACAACAACAAAGACAACAACAACAGATGCTGGGCTACTGGGATGTACTCTCTGATCAAGCCCTTTGCTTTCACTTGTCTTACCAGAGATTCAGCCACTTGTCATCCATTGCCATCATTTCCACCCATTCCCCAGGAATGATGGCCGACAAGTGAATAAACACACAGAGGTGGGAGAAGATGTTCAGAGAACTGGCAGCTTGCTTCTAATCACCTTTACTCAGAATACAAAGATATAGCCATGTTAGTCTGTAGAATCAGTACGTAGAGATCTTGTAGCACCTTTGAGACTAACTGAAAGAAAGAAATTGGCAGCATGAGCTTTCATAGACTTCAATCTACTTCCTCAGATGCATTTGCAAATCCATCTGAGGAAGTAGAATGAAGTCTACGAAAGCCAATTTCTTTCTTTCAGTTAGTCTCGAGGTGCTACAAGATCGCTTTACTCAGAATATTTAAGCATGTAGATTCAGTGCTTGGGACATGAATGCTGAAACCATCCAGAACTGAACAGAACAAGGATAATGCTGTATGGGTCTATCCTATCATAGTTCAATGATAAATTAAAAAGTGCATAACAGTAACTTTCCACCAGTAACAGCATTCATGTTCATAGCCTGAATTACAGTGAAGCATGATGGTGTGAGAGTTCTCATTTAACGCCATCTACTGGTTCCTGAGCATTGGAGAGAGCAGGCTGTGATATCTTGCCAGCAGAGGTCACTTTCCCACCACAAACCTTTTGCCTTCCTCATCCAACCATGTAACTCTTTCTACATAAAATTCTGTTACTCGCCTCTGTTCTGAAAAACCATTTCAGGTGTATATACTGTACTCTTCTCTCCCTAGAGCATATTCCAAGAGTTAGCACTTGAACTACAACTCCCGTAATCCTTCAGCCAGTATCAGAACTTGGGCATTTTACTTTTTGGATGACAGTGCCCAGAATCCCCTAGTCAGCATGACCACGCTAGCTGGGAGATTCTTGAAGTTCTCATTTAAAGAAAAGAAAAGCATTTTCAGGATCTGCTGCATTTCTTCCGATTCCTACCAAACTGGTACAAAACATCAAAACAAACAAGTGTGGTATCTGTAAAAGTTAAGTCTGAAAAGGCAGCCCTTTGGTGTTATAAAGGACATTGGACATGCCAGAAGACCACCTCGCTAGGCTTTGTTTAGATGACAGTGGCAGAAAGGTGGTTGGTTTAAGCTATCTCTAGACTTATTAACCTCTAAAGCCCTTATGACAGATTCTTTTTTTCATACCTGGAGTTAAAAACAAGCTGAGGTACTGGATCTATAAGATGGATAATATTCAGGATTTAGTTTCAATCAGATCTTCAAAATTTTCTCCATTGATATCATCTGTTGAAATCAAATCACAAAAGAGCTCAATACTTGCAATTTTTTTGCTTTGCCTCTCTGAGAACTGCATTCACAGAATTACGTTTCCAAACTATGCCAACATCTGTTTTGGATGCCAGATATAGAAATTGTCTGAGAAATTTAAGCCTCTTCATTTGTACCGTGGGAGAGATAGAGGATATTGCACACTATTTACTCTACTGCTAGTTTTATCAAAAACCCCAGGAAGAGATTCTCGGGACAGATTTTGACTTACAGGGTAAGAGCTTTTACATATAACTATGCCTGCTATCAGACTGTGATCCATGTATCACACATAAAATAACCTTATTTGCTAGATCTGATAAAAGTATCCATGCTTGTTAGTTTAAATATATTGATATGGACTGTGCAAGGGATTTATTAATCTGATTGCTTTGTATACATGTATGTACAGTGCACCCGTGCCATATGCAAGTGCTCCATATGTGGCTTTTAGCCTATGCAGAAGCTGCATGGGGGAAAAACAATGGTGTGTGTGCTCATGGCACATGGACCGTGCCACACTACAGGTTTGCACCCCATTATTTTCAATGGGGCACAAGCAACACAACTTTCCCCTTACATAGGGAAGTCTGGAACAGATCCCCCGCATAAGGGAAGGGTCCACTGTATTCTTTTACTGGATTTGTAATGGCTTTTAGTCAAATACAATAAATGACTGACTGACTACCAAATTGGGGCTCTTATAGGTTATTACCAAGCTTGTTGTGCCTTCAAGCCATTTCTAACTTAAGGTGAACCTATCACAGGGGTTTCTGGAGCTGAGAGTATGTGACTCACACAAACTCTCCCAGTGGTTTTCCATGGTTGAATGGGGAATCGAACACTGACCTGCAGTCCAAAACTGAACCCACTATACCACACAAGTGGGAAACTAGTTGTTTTTAATGATATTAACACATAATGTTTTCTAGGTTTTTTTTCTTTTCTCTTTTTTTAAATCGCTACCTCTAGCAGAATTTTCATATTAGTTTTGGCAGGAATTTCCCAGATTTGATGCCATCTGGTCACACTGGAAGTGGCATTGCATTGCTTCTGCTCAGTATGGCTGCATCTGCACTGCAGAAATAATCTGGTTTGACACCACTTTTACTGCCATGGCTCAGTGCTATGAAATTCTGGGAACTGTAGTTTTGTGAGATATTTATTCCTCTGTCACAGAGCTCTGGTGGCACAACAAACTACAATTCCTAGGATTCCACAGTATTGAGCCATGGCAGTTAAGGTGGTGTCAAACCAGATTATTTCTGCAGTACGGTTGCAGCCTTTCTTTCCAAATTTTTGGCCATTTTGTAAGGATTGGGGGTTCTGCAGGTGGCCATGGTAAACAGCCACTTTGTGGGTGATTTTGGTGTATTTATAGCTATTTGAGGATGAAAAACCGACCTGGATATCATCTGAGAAGGGGAAAAAAAATTAGTCTGAGAGGGTGATTTGAAGGTCTCCCAGGGATCTATGGAGTTGGAAGAAGAGGGATGGAGGGCTACATGTTGCACTTTCCACAGCCTTGCTCTGGAGTAAACCCATTGATTTCAGTTTCTGAGCAGAGGAGGGGGTTGTATTGATCCACTGCAGTAAAACCAAGAGATTCCCAATCCAACGGCATCTTAAAGACTGTGGTGCATTTATTATGGCAAAAGTTTGTGTGGATGAATTTCTTATAACATAAGGTGAAAAAACAGGCTGAAGTTGAAATAACCAGTTGTGAAAATAAGGCTTTTGCATAACATACAGCTCTGAGAGTCAGCTCTACCCCTACCACCCTTTGCATCAGTCCCAGTCATTTTCAGGGACTTCCCATTTCTGCTGCAGCTGCTCAGTCAGTGGGAAATGGGTAGCTAGAAAAATCTGGAAACTTACCATCTCCTGGGAGACAGAAAAACCTATTAGTCAGAAATTAGTCACACATGACTAATGAAAGTGGGAGTTACATGCCCTAACCGCTGAATTTCTGGTGAGTCATGGGGTGAGGAAAAGTAGCAAGTTGAATGGCCACTTTTTCCTCTGTCTGGGTTCCTGAACTTTTAACCAAGATGGTGATGTTGTAGTAATAGCTATAAGCCATGGATTTTAAAAATATTAAGAAGAGCTGTGCTACAGACAGACAGCCTTCTCATTGCCTTTGCCTTTTGCTTTATCATTTTATGGTGTTACTGCCTTTGAATGAATTGGTTTATGAAGCAAGATGTGATGTGTTGTGTTGGTTTTGTTACAGTTTTGTTATTACTGTATACTGCTGCACAGATCAGGATGATGGATTGTATAGAACCATGCTTCTTAAGCTACCTGATATGATAGACCAGCAGTTATTTTTTTCTAACATGCCAGGGACTTGCACCATATTTCTGTCCATGGGCTGTAATTGACTCAGGGACCAGCACTGGTCAATGGACCTCTTCTTTTGAGTAATACTGTTGTTGTTGGCCCTTGAGTCATTTCCAACTTATGGTGACCCTAATGCAAACCTATCATGGGGTTTTCTTGACAAGAGGAGGCTTGCCATTGCCATCCTCTGAGACAGTGTGATTTGCCCAGGGTCACCTGAGGCTAAGAGTGTGACTTGCCTAGGCTTTGCATGGTGGTGCTGGGAATCGAACCTTGGTCTCCGAAGTCCTGGTCCAATACTCAAACCACTATGCTACACTGGCTCTGAGTACTGGTATTAGAAACGGCTAAAATTAATAGTAAGAAATAATGCCACAGGCAGAAGGAGATGGGCATTGGGAGCAGCAAATGTTGGATGGAGAAGAGCAAGATATTAGGGAATGTGAGTGCACCATACAACCTGTTCTACACCACTATGTACTGAAACAGACGGCCTGGTAAAGCTGTCTTCCAATAAAGCCATGCTCCCAAGATGTTTTGAAGCCGCCCAGCTGTTTTGATGTGGACGGCTTCAAGATGCTCTGGTGACTCACATTTATACACTGCATGCCACCAGAATGGCCTGCAGCCAGCTTCAAACTGCTGCAGGATGGGAAATGCCAGCTTTTTGCTGACTAAAAAAGGAGCAGATCTTTGCCCTAATCCAGCTTTCCGTGGGGGCGGCTTATTTCGCCCCTGTTACTTTGCTGCCTCTTTGGGTGCAGCAGAATACACACTAGTCTAGAAGTCAGAGTCACCTACCAATCTAATCAGCTTCGGGAAGCAGAATGTGGTGTGCATTTTGCTCTTTTTCCTTGGAAACCCATTGCTGAAAGGCCCATCCATCTCTTTCAGCATCCTGTTTGCCATAGCTGCTCGGGGTTTCTGGCAGGTCTTAATTCAACAAAGTAACTTTTCCTGACTCTGACCAGTGTGACCCTCCAGATGCCTTTTGGAATCCCCCAGGCAAGATGTGGAGGCAACCCCCCCTCCAGATCTATTGCCCGATGCAAAAACCAGGGCACAGTATATAGCCACCTAGACTAGTAGCTACTGATAACCTTATCCTCTGTGAATTTGTCTAATTCTCTTTTAAAACCAGCTAAGCTACAGACATCACCACATCCTGTGTCAATAAGTTCTGCATTTTCTTTTTATTATCCTGAATCTGCTACTATAACATTTTATCTAGTAAGCCTAGTATTATCAGAGAGAGAGAGAGATCCCTCTAGCCACATAATGGATAATTTTATAGGCTTTTATTGCAGTCCTCTTCAATCTTTTTCTATTTTTCTTTACTGAAAAAAGCCAGAAAACCTCAGCTTTTTCTCATAGTTATATTTCCCTCTATCCCTTTGATTACTTGGATTGCCATGTTCTGCTAATCTTCCAGCTCTGCAGTTTGATTTTTGAAATCAGGTTGATCAGAGCTATACATTCTAAATGAATGACTCCCGCAACAAAACATTTCAGTGTGCCATATTCAAGATTCTAGTCACTCCATTACATGCCTATACATTCACATTGTTTTTCTTTTTCTGTCCAGAAGGTACTCATTTTATGACCACTAAATCCTCACTGAGGTGGAGAGTTAGGGAAGAGGGCATCTAGTTAGGTGAAACAGGCATGTATTTGTTTAAAGCTATTGATATCGTACAGCCAGCCCTCCTTATCCATGGATTTTTTATCCATGGAGTCACGCCTTGAAAATGTTTTTTAAATATATAAATTCCAAAAGTAAACTTTGATTTTGATTTTGCCACTTTATACAAGGAACAACATTTTACTATGTCACTGTATTTAATGGTATTTGAGCATCCATGGATTTTGGTATCCATGGCGGGTGGTCTGGAACCAAACCCCAGGAGATTACCAGGGCCCACTGAATTGTCCCAAGGGAGAGTACAGCACAGTTTTAAAGCCACAAAACAGAGTCAAAATAAGACATAATACAACAATAAAATCAAAA
>NC_056527.1:91580038-91594797 GCF_019175285.1 Sceloporus undulatus | reverse complement strand
CTAAGAATTAAAAACAGTTCTGTAAATACCAGAGTTCCCTGAGGCTACTGGAATCTCCCCTCTTATGCTTGGATGGTGTCATTCTGGCTTCATAAAGAACTGCACTCATACTTTGAACACTGGACACAAGAGGGAAAGATGTGACCACAACAGGGATATTTATTTCAAATTAACCTTGTCAGTCCCAGCCATCATGGGCAATGCTCAAGGATTCTAAAAATTATAATCCATTTATAACTGGACAAGGTTTACAGGTTCCCCACACCTGATTTAAAGACATTGCTGTACTGGTAATTTTAACAGTCTTTCATCTAGTAATCTCTGCCATGGCATGTCTCCCCCCGACACACAGCTGCTATGTTGATGCTGTTGTGTGCCTTCATGTCATTTCTGACTCATGGCAACCCTAAGGCAACCTTAGCACAGGGTTTTCTTGTCAGGATTTGTTCAGAGGGTGTTTGATTTTGCCTCCCTCAGAGGCTGAGAGCATGTGACTTGCCCAAATTCACCCAGTGGGTTTCCATGACCAAGCAGGGATTTGAATGCTGGTCTCCCAGAGTCCTAGTCCATTGGACAAACCACTACACCAGGCTGGCTCCCTATAGCTGCTGTACACAAGTTAACATTTTCTCTAAGTCTATCACAGTCCCTACATATGTATCCTGCTTTCTTATTTCCAGTTCAGCTCCCATCAGTTTATATGGAGTTTATCACACAAAGGAGATCAGGAGTTTATCCTGTGAATATCCTGGAAAAATCACAGAATTATGTGTAACAATTTCACACGATGTTGTACAAAACCATCCATTAAAATGGTCACAAAAAGCATTAATGTGTGTCTTTTTACTTTCAGGATTTCAGCAACAATGCATTATTGATATCACTTTTTTGTGCAATTGCGTGTCATAATCATTTGCACAATTACTTGCCATTTCCTATTCACTTGTGGGATGCTTTAAATGAGCTTTGATCTCTCTTTAATGTCAAAATCAGCCCTAGTGTGATAAGCATGTATGTGAAGTTAGAGCAGGAATGAACTGCATAGACTCTGCAGGTTGGATGTGTCCCTCACCTTTTCTGCCTCTCCCTGTGTCTCTCTTGCTGTAGGTTCAAGTGCTCCCAGCACTAAAAACCAGAGAGTATGTTCAGAGCATGATTCTTTTTGGGAAACAAGGTTCATACTCTCTGTACAACATGTTTCTCAGTAGAATCACTTTGATTTAGGTAAGAGAAACAGTAGCACAGAAATCCACTCTGTGGATTTCAGAGTGGTGTGGGATAGGATCTGCAATAAGTCTAGGAGCCAAATCCAAGGCAAGTTAGTCAAACCTCTGTGTGTGCATGTGCGTGTGCACATTCCAATTGACTTTTTGCAATCCCATGAATTTCATAGGGTTTTCTTAGACAAGTTATACTCAAAGGTGGTGTTGCTAGTTGCTTCCTTTGAAATATAACCTTACAGCACTTGGTATTTGTTGGCAGTCTCCCATCCAAGTACTAACCTGGGATGGCCCTGCTTAGCTTCCAAAATCGGATGGGATATGGTGCCTTTAAGTTATTTAGGTCGTATTCTAATCTAGGTCAACTGAATTACTCTAAATCTAGCACAGCACCTTGTTGTTATGTACTGTCAAGTCAGCTTTGACTAATGGCAACTATGAATTAGAGACCTCCAAAAGAATCTGTTATTAACATCCCTATTCAGGCCTTGCAAAGCCTGTTATTAACAATGATGTTCAGGTCTTGCAAACTTGGGGTCTTGGCATCCTTGACTGAGTCAATTAATCTCTGATGTGGTCTTCCTTTTTTCCAGTTACTTTAAACCTTGTGGAGCACTGTCATGTTTTCAGTAAGTCATGTCATCTCATCCTATATCCAAAGTACAATAGCCTCCCTTTTGTCATTTTGACTTCTGCTGAGAGTTCAAGCTTGATTTGCACTGAGCCATTTATTTGTCTATTTAGACAGCCCATGGTATTCACAAAACTCTCCAGCACTTTCCATATACTGAAACATGTTACAGTTTTGTTGTCTATTTATTCAGTTTTAAGAGATGTTTTGGGGGCTCATTAGTTTGGTTTCTGCTTGAGTTTTTACAACCCTGAATAATGATGTTCTCTTCAAGTCTGGCCACTTCATTGACTAACTGCACCTGGGGTTAGGAACAGAGAATAAAACATCAAACAATTGTTTAAAAATAACCAAACAACTTGAAAAAAATTAAGCAAGATAAAACAATGTTGAGAAATCCACAACCCAGTAAGTCAAAGTAACCCAAGGGCATTGGATAAAGAGGAAAGTTTTTACCTTGGTGCTGAAGTGTGGCCAGTGTTAGTCCCAATAGGGCAACCAAGGGGACTGGGATTTCGAAGTCTGAGGTGACATATCATAGCAAGAAATAGAAGGCAAGGGGTACACATAGTTATTGAACCATAAGAGGACCTGATATGACTGATAAGATTAGTCAAGAATGTTTCATGAGGGACTTTGTCAAAAATATCTTGGGAATTCTAATAAATAAGAGTTTGCTCATTTCTACCTATATGCTTGTTGACTGTCCCACAAAACTTCTCAATAAGATGGTGAGGCAAGACTTCTCTTTGCAGAAGCCACAGAGACTCTTCTAAATAAAGAAAAACAGTTTCACAATTCTGTTTTTAATCATGCTTTCCACTGACTTGCCCAGGACAAGGAAAATTCCCCCTAATCCTGGAAACCATATTAAGTTAATGAATGTATAAATTGCCTAGCTCCAGATAGATCTCTTTTTAAAAGTGAGTATTTATGTTGGTTAATTTCAAATCATTAGGTAGGAGGCCAATTTTAATATGAAGCTGCATATGTTTGTTAGGAGATCAGCAATTTCACACCTGAGTTTTGAAAGAATTCGTGGGTATGTTCAATCTGAACCTGATGACTTACTTGCTGATTTCTAATTTGTCATTTGGCCCTAAAGCTCCCTCTCACTTCACTTGATATATTGCTTTAAATGCATGCATGTGCACACAGAGACACACAAGGAGTTAAGGTGACCTCTCCAACATCTTTCACAGTGACAATTTCCCCTATGTCTTCCTTGCCTCCATATAAACTGATGGGAGATGAACTGGAAATGACTTCCTTGCCTCTGTCACATGAATATCTTATTTAATTTAACCAACATTCTCATCTTTCTTTATATAAATATTACTTTCTGTTGCTTTTATCTTCCTTCCTTACGTTATTTATATAATAATGTTTAATTTCTCTATATTACTGACATTTCAGTTGTTATCTTTACTACTTCTTCTGTTTCTTATTCCTATATGTTTGATTTATCCTGTCCTATAGTATAGACCAGACTTCGACTTCTGAAAGGACACTTTCTTGGCTTTCATTGCTTTCTTTAATCTGCCTTGCTGGCACCTTCTGTTTTTCTGACTGTGGTTTTAACCAACTCCTAAGATTTTGGGATAGAGAGATTTGATTCATTTTAGCCTTCTTCAGCTGTTTTTGAAAAAGCTGTATATTTTAAAAGCCATATATTTCTCTCATATATTTTCTTCAGGAAGTTTTTGAAATCAGATGCAACTGTGCTGAACTTTTGCAGTTTCCCATTAATCAGATAGCATTGTGGCCACTATTCTCAGTAACTTTGTCACTGTTCCTGGTCCAGGGAGGAAATCCAGAATTCTAATCAGTTCCATGGGCAACTGTTTTAAGGCATATATATCTCAATGTTAGAGAACTGAAGGACATTCATTCCTGGGCATCTTCTAAGTAGGGATGGAAAAACTACTCTAAGCAACTGTGGGGAGCTGCTGTTAGTCAGTGTTGACAGTACTAGGCTAGATAAACCAGGGGTCAGGTTCATTATGAGGCCGTTTCCATCATCACTTTGCATTCCTATATACATCTAGACATTTTGACTATTTGTGTTGTTACTATTAACTGCCATCAAATTGACTTTGACTTATGGTAACCCTGTGAATGAGAGACCTCCAAGTCACCCTGTCATCCAAAGATCGTACAGACCCAGGGCTTTGGTTTCCTTGGTTGAGTCTGTCCATCTGTATTGTGGTCTTCCTCTTGTCCAGCTACCTTCTATCTTGCTAAACCTAATTGTCTTTCCTTCAGAGTCATGTCTTCTCATGATATGTCCAAAGTTCAAAAATGCCTTATTGATACTATTCAGTCAGGCTTTGCATTATATACCTTGACGGTTTTAGCTACATCTTTCCTCACCATTAATGCCAACCCATTTCTTCTTAATATTTTGGGATGCTGCTTTTAATGTTCAAGCTAATTCCTGGAGCAGATTCACCACCCAACTGATATAGAACCAACTGTCATTGATCATTACTAATGTGTCGTGATTGCTTTACTTTAAAAAAAATTAAAATAATTCTCAAAGTTCAAAAATGCCTTTAGTTATATTATTACATCTGAAGTAATGAGTCAGTGTTACTTATTACACAACAATAACAGACTAAACAAATAATGTTATTAATTGCAATGTCCTGCTTCCCAGCTCCAGGCAAGCTAATTTTGAAGTGGCAGAAGCTGAGGATTACATTGCCCAGCATGAACTCCCCAGGTGATGCAACAGAGACTGGCATATTCCTACCTGGGATGTAAAAAGAATGAAATATATGAGCAATGTCAGGGATCTCTGAAATGCACAGACCCTAAGAAGCTCCTTAATACCAAGTCATGTCTTTGTTCCATCTACTTTAGTGATGTCTACAGTGACAGGCAATGAATCTGCAGAGTTTCAGATAGGAGCAGAGTGGTATTTCTCTGCCCTGCTTGAAGGTACCAAGGACTAAACCTATGGTCTTCTGTGTGCAAAGCCAGGGCTCTCATCTAGACTTCCTCTTGCCATCCTGGTATACATGATGTTGACAGTAATTTCCAAGGGAAACACATAAAAGGTAAGCTAGGGGAGTCTAGCAGACTGTCAAGCTCTTAAATGAAGGTCCATTAATCTGTCTTCAGCAGACAGTTCGCAACTCCCTGCACAGCTTTGACACATACCCTCTTTGTTTTTCTTCCCCCTCCTCCCAAGCCGCACATCAAGACAGGATGTCATTTTTGAGACTTCAGAGTTAAGATCTCCAAACACATGCACATGTGCCTGCCTACACACAAATATACACAGAACCCTCAAACCACCAATCATTTTCCTGTTTCATTTTGCTCAGTGAGAACTTGCAGAGGCTGGGTAGTGGATTCTAGGAAACGGAAAGCCTCAACAAAGCTAATTTGGTTTTTGCTTTGCTCTTATCCTGCACCGGAAGAATACCTCCCCTCTCTGTATGTTTATGCTCATCCTGTTCCACATGCAGAATTTCATCTCGGCACAATCTTTCTTTGCCACATCTGGGGCAGTGTGGATAGATTATAATCAGAAGATAATTAATACATTTGATTGTATGTTTTTTTTCTTTAAAAAAAAATCCAAACCAGTAACTTACATACAATTTTGGGTCCAGTTTACATGAATCTCATGCAGACAAGGACTGGATTTCTTGTTGTTTGTTTGCTTGCTGTCCATGTTGCAAGCTTTAGCAGGTTAGTGGTGTGATTCATCCTCTAAAGCTGGAATGGGTGATTCACAGATTTGGCTGTTAATTAATTGGTGGGGCTGACATGATGGAAAATTTCTGGGACATCAGGCTCTCTTCATGTATCCAGAGCTCCACAGACTAGCACCTTCTCTGTACCAGTTTGGACATAGCAAGTAGTTGGGGAATTTAACAGTACACTGCACAAATTTTAATGCAGCTCCTAGGGCAGCTTTTTTCTGATGAAATGCAACCTTGGTGTGGGGGCTATTTTGAACAAAGTAGAAGATAGGAAAGGAGTACATAAATCTGGATTATATTCTTTTCACCAACATATTATCAGGAATGTTGCTCTGGGGGAGAGGATAAGGGCATTGCTCTCCCTCAGATAAAAATTCTGCCCTCCCAAATGATTCATTCAGTTTTCATTCAGTTCATAGATTTCTAGTGTTGTGGTAACTTAAAACTTCAGTTTAGGCCTCCAAAGAAGAGAGATAGGTAAAGTTACTGAGGGAATGCAAAATGTGGTGTGACTAATTTTCAATGTCTCATTCTCTGTAATGCTAGAATTTTGGGGATAATTTGAGAAAGTTGTTCTCAAACAAGTCCAAAACCCACAAGAATCATATGAAGCAAGGAATATTGAGGCAACTCAGTTTTTCTCAGTACAGTGAGATCTTGTTATCCACTGAGGTTTGGTTCCAGCCCCCCCCCACCCCACCCATTGCTACCAAAATCCATGGATGCTCAAGTCCCATTAAAGACAATGACATAGTGAAATGGTGTCCTTTATATAAAACAGCAAAACCAAGCTTTGCATGTGGAATTTATGTATTTTTAAAAATACTTTAAAGCCATGGATGCTTGAATCCGTGGATAAAAAATCCGTAGATACTGAGGGCCAACTGTATTTCTTTCTGCTCTTTACCTCTTTCTTTTTTTTCCTTACTTCTAGCAGAAGATACCTTTCAAGCACACTTGTGAACTGAATTCTAAAGAAACTTGAGAATTACTATTATTGGTTTGGAATCCCCTTTAAAGGGAATTAACTTTAAAAGAGCCGCCCAAGAGGCTGAGCATATTTTGGGTGATAGGGATCAGCACCTTGGGTTTCAGTTTTGATCAGAATTTGTGAAGATTCACCACTCCAACAATAATGGAGCCACCAGCAGCCAGGAGGCAGGAACAACTGGAGAAATAGAAAAACGGTTAAGCATCCTTTTCTAATGTTCCTTGTCTGCTCACAGTGGGGTCCTTGAAAGCACATTTCCTTTAAAAAGGGGGTTATTGAGTATGTGATGCCTAGTGTGCTCCATTAATACATAATATGATGCCTACTGTGCCTCACTAACACATAATTTGTCTCTCCAGATGACAGTAAGAATAACTGTGGCAATACGTTCTTTATGTAAAAACAGAAAGACACATCAGTCCTGCAGACAAACCTGTTTTAAAAATTTCAGCACAATTCTGTACATATTTACTGAGAGGTCCCACCAGATTCCACATAGCTTACTCCTGAGTAAGTGTGTATGAGATACCAGTACATCTATCTCTTTAGTTTCCTTCTGGATAGACATGAATAGGATTTTGCATGCCAAAGTGCCAGTTTTTGGCATCTCCAGGGAGAACAGAAAATGACCCTTGTCTGAAAATTTGGAAGAATCACTGACAGTGAACAATGCTGAGCTAGATTATTCATTGGTTTGGTACGATATAGTACAATGTAATTCAAATTATTGACGATGTTGAACTTTTCAAAGCCAATAGTAATCTATTTTGTTGCTATGGTATACTATGTCCATATTCTAAACCGAATGAAAAGTTGGCTCCTGTGAAGGATCCAGGGTTTACTTTCTGCTCAATGGTCACTCTGCCTGATTTGGAGGGACCCTTTCCCCACCTCCACTTCCCATAGATTTCCCCATTTAGGTGGGTCTTCTAACTTCTGTGTAGAACTGTGGGGAAAGTGGAGGGGTGTCATGACAAGGAGAAAGCATGAAATTCTCTTTCTATAACCTCAGTTGCTCAGTTGTACTGATACAAGACTCTGAAAGTTGTCTCCCCCCCCACCAAGCAGTAAAGTATTTTTAATAGCAAATGGCCTGTAAAGGCTGATAGACAGAGAAAGGATAGAGAGTTCCATTTCTTTCCTTTCTCTATCCCACTGCTAATCCGAATTCTTCCCACACTTCATTCCAGTGCAGTCCGGTGATGTAGTAGGCACAAAATGTAAATTACAATTCTTTGTAGGTTTCACCCAATGTTTAAGTTATGTTGCATGGCACTCAACATTTCTGCATGGGACGTGAGCAAGAGAGTCTTCCATTTCCTCTGGATTCCCAGGAGGCAGCACTGACAGGGAGTAGTTTTACCCAAGTCAATTTGTGCAAGCTATTTACTTATTTTATACACTGCCTTTCTCCCAGGATGAGGCCCAAGCTTCCAAAACAACAAATTAAAAACATTTACAAAAGTTTTAAAACCAATTTAAAATCACCATATTTAAACATTATGAAACTGATTTAAAATCATACAAAAGTTAAAAACAGATAAAACATACCTCTGTATTAAGAACCTTCTCTGTTTAACTATTAAAAGCTTGCTTAAATAAAAATGTTTTTGCTACAACCAGCTATGACCTTCCCTGAGTTAACCTGAGCTGACAACAATAATCCGTGTCTTAGTTAACCTGTGTCTTGACTGCTACACTGTGCTCTACATGGAGCTATCCTTGAAGAGTGGCTAAGAACTTCACTTGATACAAAATGTGGCAGCTAAGCTATTTACATATGTATAGTATCAGGATTATATTACTCCAATATATAGTGTGGATTTTAACATATAATGCCCTTAAATGGGCTGAGGTCTGTCTTGTTACAAACATGTTAAAATGTTGAGGTCCTCTTGAGAATATCATCAGCTCTTCATGGATACGTGGATGAGGGGGGGTTTGCGCGTTGCTCCCATACTCTGGAATGTATTCCTTGTAGAGTTACAGTCACTTCCCTCTCTTGGTGTTCTTAGGAAGGATGTGAATACACTTTTCTTCAGACATGACTTTTAATCCATTCTGATATTCATTATTACAGATTTTGATGGTTTAACTGTTTAATTTTTCAGTGATTGTTTTAATGGTTCGGTTACTTCATCTGCTTTTAATGACACAGTTAGTTATCTTTAATTCTATTTTTTACTTGAAAGGTGGGATAATAAATCTAAACAAAACGTGTTCCAACAAATGTGTTCAACAAGACTTCTTGCCAAAAAGTTTGCATAATATTGTAGCCTGGCTGGACTTTGTATAACTCAGAAACTGATTATAAAAACCTGCTACTTTTCTTTCCCTGAGTTCTGTTTAGAGCATGGAAAATTTACTTTTGGGATTACAATCCCCCAGTCAACAGAGCCACTGATCATTCTCGCATTGGGAGATGTAGTTCAAAAGCTAACTTCCCCTGTTCTGATTCTGCTTTCTAGTCATACTGTACACTGCTACCTCAGGTTACGAAATTAATTCGTTCCACCATTCCTTTCGTAACCCGAAAATTTCGTAACCCGAAAAGGCTTTCCGTTAGCACTGGAAAGCCTATAGCATTTGAATTTCGCGCCGAAATGGATTTCGTAACCCGAAAAATATTTCGTAACCCGAAACAGTTTTTTCCAATCCAACTTTTTCGTATCCCGGAAATTTCGTAAGCCGATCATTTCGTATCCCGAGGCACCAGTGTACTGTGAAAGAATGTGGGAAGAGGGGAGACTGGAATACAGTGTTACCCCGGGATACGAATGCGCCGCCTTACGAAATTTCCGGGTTACGAAAAAATCCAATTGAAAAAAACTGTTCCGGGTTACGAAGGTTATTTCGGGTTACGAAAGAAATTTTGGTGCTTTTCGGCGCTTTTTCGCACCAGATCGCGGCTTTTCCCCATTAGCGCCTATGGGGTTTCGGCTTGCGAAAGCCTTTCGGGTTACGAAAGCGGCGGCGGAACGAATTATTTTCGTAACCCGGGGTAACACTGTACTGGGATCTGTTTGTATATTGAATTAATGTATTACCTGAACACATGGTTATAAGCAAGACATTAATGGATTTACATATAATTAACATTTAGAGTAGGACTGGGCAACCTCTGGACCTACAGTTGTTGTTGGACTCCATCTCCTATCAGCCTGAGACGGCACAGGTAATAGTGAGGGATTATTAGGATTTTCAGTTGCACAACCTCTGGAAGGGCTGAGAGTTAAATGAAAACAGGCACATTGTAAGCATAGTGGAAGAAGTTTGATATCTGAACACACATTTACTACTCAAAAACAGACAATGGCCTTAGGATCCTATGTATTTATCTTTCCACCGGACATAAAGCGCAGTATCTCTTATTATCCTATATGTACATATGCTCCAAATTTTCATCACTGTGAGGAGCCAAGAACTTGGCTCTGTTTTCCTTCTTTAACAAAGCTGTTTGTATCTTTCTTGGAGAGATGTAAGTTTACAGCTTAGTTCACTACCTTTCTATTCTTGTCCAAATCAAAAGTCAAGTTGAAAGCCAGCATGAAGGTTAGAAACTTGCTTTACCTATAAGTAAAAAAGGAAATAAAAATCAAGATGTTAATTTTCATCTGAAAGCGGTCATGAAAGCTAGAAACTTGATTTACTTATAAAGTAAAAAGGAATAAAAGAAAGAGAACCCAAGCTTTTCAGGATGTTGATGTTGTACTTGGTAGTGAATAAGCAAAGCCCTACATATGACGTCTTGCACTGTATACTTCACTGTTGGCTCCCTCTGACTGCAGGATTTGCTTACTTGCTATTACAGTTCCACAAATGGAAACCTGCTGATGCATGGAAAGAGTTTTTGTGCAGAGTTTTTTGATTTCCCATTGCACAAGATTTCACTACTCTATGTATCTGCCCCATCTGATTATTGAATGGCACCACTGCTTGACACCAGATAAAACAAGAAATTCATTTCAGACTTCTCATATCCTCTCTCCCTTTTTTTAAAAATCCTCTTTCCTGAAAAGCATTTGAAAACCCAGAGTTACTCAGTGCACAAAATAGAATAGATCCAAATCTGTGCATATCTCACAGTTTGATGGCAGTAACTCTAGTGGTTTGAACGGTGGCCTACAAATCTGGAGATCAGAGTTCGATTCCCCATCATGGAAACCCATTGACTGACCTTAGGTGAGTCCCACCCTCTAGGGTCACCGTAAGTTGGAAATGGCTTGAAAACACACAACAACAAAAATCTCAATGGAAGGCCCCGAAATGGGCACAAAAGGGTCTATTAATGGGGTAAGCTGTATTTTTACCTCTGTAATGTTTTAACTATATTTTAATCTGTTGAAAATATTTTAATAGGATTGCTTGCTTAAGGTATCGTTAACTTTTATGCTATACATTGCTTTAAGTGTTGTAACTTGCACTGTAAGCCACCTTGGGTCCCAAGAAAGGTGCAAAATCAAATGGATGGATGGCTGGATGGATGGAGTGCTCTGGAAGAGTGAGTTGGTGATGAAAGCAGAAATATTTGTATTCCTCAGATCCAAAGAATTGCACATCCTCTCAGGGAACCAAAAAACAAGATCCTCAGCTAGACTAGACTACACACAACAGGGTATATGAACTATTGCCCTGCCCTGTAGGGTCGACATGGCTTTGGATGTGGCAGACCAAAATACCTTGAAGGCAACAGGTCCCACTTGACCATAAAAGCTAAGCAGAATCAGCCCTGGGAGATGGGAACAAATACCAGGTGCCGCAGGCTGTATTTCAGAGGAAGGAACTAGCAAAACCACTTCTGAGTATTCCTTGTGTAAGCAATGAAATTTGTGGGGTCACTATAAGTCAACAGGCAACTTGAAGGCATATATGCACACAGTACATCTTGTATACTATGCTCTTCCCAGACTGCAGTTAGTATTGCTTTGTTTTTCTCTTAATCATGGTTCTAAAGCCTATGGCTTGAAAGTCTGTGGATGATTCCTGCTGACATCTCAGAAGGCAAAGGAGTTGGTGAATCTGATTTCTATTGGTTTGATGTACTACAGTGTTCATTCTACTACAATGTTCATTATAGTGCAACCCTCTCCCCCCTGCCATGACTAACTAATTCAGTATACTTGGTTCTCTAAACAGACCTATATTTTATTGCTGTGGTAAAATTCTAAATGTTTCAGAACAAAATTATGCAATGTATGGAGAAATAATAATGCATCCTTGTCAACAATTTGTAGAATAGTTTTTTGTGGGTTTTTTGGGCTATGTGGCCATATTCTAGAAGAGTTTCTTCCTAGGAAGAAATTTGTAGAATGCATATCTTCTTAAAAATGAAAGCTCCTTGAAATATAATTTAATACTATTCTAGTAAACAGCATAAGGTAGTGGTTTGAGCACTAGTCTGTGACTCTGGAGACCAGGGTTCGAATCACAGCTCAGCCATATATGCCCACTTGAGTGACCTTGGGCAAGTGGCATTCTCTCAGCCTCAGAAGATGGTAATTGCAAACCCCCTCTGAAGGAACATGCCAAGAAAACCCCATGATAGATTTACCTTGGGGTCACCATAAGTCAGAAATGACTTGAGGGCATGCAGCAACATCAACGACAACACAGCAGGATTAGGGACCATATTTCAATACAGGAAGAATCCCAAGGACCTGCATTCCAGCAGGAGGTTGAACCAAAGTCAGAGGGTGGAACCAAAACCTGAGTAGACAGGGCCAAAGCCATGTGGGCAGAAACAAATGGAATTCTTAACTATTTGGACACTAATCACCAAGCATAACCAAGTATAATTCAATTTACATATAGTCTGTTCAGTCAGGAGTGAGCCCCCTGCATGACAGCTTCCTGGACTGCAAAGTACAGCTCATTTTCCTGCTACAGGTTCCCAGCCTGTAAAGCGGCATCTGGACCTTTGCTTAGGCAGAGTAGCCTCAGGTGGAAGACAAGTGGCAGCAAAGTAAAGAAGACAGAGCACTGTGTGCCTTACAGCCTCCCACACACTAAGGGCTAACATGCTACCTTTGCATGTAAAGCAAGATACTCTCACATTACCACTGCTGTATGAAGATCTTGCTGTTTGCTTTTCTTGTGCAGAAATGGGTGCCATTTTCTCCCTTGTTTCAGGCATCCAAATGACTTGGGCTAGCCTTGTGCAATTGTACAATTCCATGCAACAGTTTTCTAGTCTGCAAAGCTCAGTTCAATTTAGTGCACTCTTATTTCAAATCATGGATAGGAGAGAATAGCTGAAGTTGTTGGCTAGATGGGACCACATCTGGCCTCACAGATCAGAGATTTCTGTGTCTCTGATACACATGCAGCTCCAAATTAGGGTGGTCACTTGTTTTTCTGTTCAGAAGACAGTCCTCCGTTTCAAGGGGTAGCAGATGACAATATTACATTTCAAGATGTCCTTTGTTTGGAGGGTTGTCCAGGTTGTCCAGTCTAATCCAAGCGTGGGTTAAAGATTTTTAAAAATGGAAGAAAGAGGAATGGGCACTTCAAGGATGCCCATCAATAACTAGTGTATGAGCATCCTACTGGGCATACACACAAAGCCACCTGATCACTGTCTTCAATATGTAGACTGTATCATTTTTCTTTTGAAATTAGAGTATTTACAGTATTTCTAAATTTACATATCGTTCAAAAAAAATTGGCATGTGTAATTTCCATGCAAATTTATGTTCCCTTTTGCCCACTTTTTAGGTGATGCATTTCCTATTTTGGTGATATAAAAATGACCATTGTACCCCTAATATGTCCTCAGGCCTTTCCCCCCTAAAACCAGTGTACTTTTCTCCTGTTGTTATTGCCTCTTTCTTTCTTTTTCTTTCTTTCTTTCACTCCCTCCACTGCATATTTTCCCTTCTTGTCTGCCCTTCCCTCACCACAGGGGCGAGTTATGTAAATTGGAACTTAATCCTTTAAAAGCAAGCTCACAGTTCAAGTCCAAGTGTCTTTTCATACAGCCAAGTAGAAAGCAGATCTCCTGAATCCTGTTGTGGGAGGGAGTTGGGAGGGGGTCTTCCTTTTGTCCAGTAGCTGGATGCAACTTTGAAGTCAAAATATTTTTTGGTTGATCTGTAAAAAGGCAGGCAGACATACAGACAAAGAGAGAGAGAGAGAGAGAAAGAGAGAGAGAACTTATGTTCATCTCTTAAAACTTGGCAGCAAAATTTAGATTAAAAAGTTTAAATTCCCCTGGCCTCAAAATGGTGTAAGGCCGAGAGAATTTCCTGCAATGTGGTGAGCATATTGTCTACCCTTGCAACTTTCAAAGGAATGTAATAAAAAGGAGACAGGGTCCCAGCAGGCAGTTTCTGCCTTTTCGTCCCTTGATGTAACGCTTGAACAGGTGCAACATAAAAGGTCCTAAACTAGTGATTATTAGGCTGCTTGGGAAAGGTCCCTTCTGTGATGTGAAGACAGTTTTAAAGGGACAAAGTGGGAATGGAAAAGGGGACTGGGATATACAGAAGACATTTGCCACTTATCTAATTGTGGAGACATTCCAAAAATATTAGGAATGGAGCTCATTTACTGCATACACATCAGGAATAATACTGTGGAACTTTCTTTCAGAATAGGCCTGGTGAAAATGAATCATGTGATTATTACTGAAACACTGAGCAACAATTTGCAAATTTGAATTGGACCCGGAGGCATGTAATACAACACAATGCTGCAAACAGAACTTTTGTATCAACTCAGACAGAGTGCTTTATGATAGAATCAGTTTATCATGGCTTCTAGACACCAAAAGCCTTATTGACCACTAGTTTGCACCTGTTCCTTATTTCAATGCATGATTCATTATCTAGCAATATGAGACTTTAATTCTAAAATTTGTTGATTAATTCTAAATAAGCCAGTGTAATGTATAAAATGTATCTAGGATACATTGACCTGGATTTAGGATTGCAAGGTTGAATACATGTCCAGGTTCCTATACCTTTAATGTTTTCATGTCGAAGCACAGAACCTATTTGCTTAATAGGGTCTTCTATATTTTCTTCTTGCCTAAATATGCTCAAGGCACAGATCCCAACAAATCTTGTAAGCAAAGCAGGTTAGTACTTGAACTGCTAATGATTAGTTAGACTGCCAGTGACTACCAGGTTCTGGGGGTTATAATTCAGGTTCTGGGGGTTATAATTTGCGCCCTCCCCAAAGGTATCCACCTCCATCTTGGT
>NC_056527.1:91449464-91580028 GCF_019175285.1 Sceloporus undulatus | reverse complement strand
CTCTGAGGGGGAGAGAAAGGAACTGCGCCCTCCCCAAAGGTATCCACCTCCATCTTGGGACTCTGAGGGGGAGAGAAAGGAACTGCGCCCTCCCCAAAGGTATCCACCTCCATCTTGGGACTCTGAGGGGGAGAGAGAGGAACTGCGCCCTCCCCAAAGGTATCCAACTCCATCTTGGTCTCTCAGGGGGAGAGAAAGGTAGGCCAATCCCATCAGGCCTCCCTTAAAGGAACGGCGCCCTCCCCAAAGGCATCCAACTCCATCCTGGCCTCTGAAGGGGAGAGAGGGTGGGCAAACGCCATCAGTCCTGTCCTTAAGATACAGATCCCTCCATCTGTCCATCTGCCATGGTCCAGGCCTCAGAGGGAGAGAAGAATGCTGGACCTAATCCCCTTCCCCTCAACCATTCCCTTCTCCTTTTGTGTCGTGTCTTCTTAGATTGTAAGCATGGAGGCAGGGAACCGTCTAATTAAATGATTTTATGTACAGTGCTGTGTAAATTTACAGCGCTATATAAATAAAGTTTAATAATAATAATAATAATAAGAAGGAGCTAGCAAAACCAACCCTGAGTATTCCTTGTCTATACATGGGGTCATCATAAGATGACAGGTGACTTGAAGGCACAAACACACACATATTTGATTCCTTACTTGATATATTAGGGTGGTATAAGGTGGTGGGCTCAGGACTGGAGGCAAGGTCATTCTGAATTTTGAGTATTTGAATGTATGTCTTTCTAAAATGGTAAAGAGACAGCTTGCAATGAATAATAACAACAAGGTACCACCACCTAAAGCAATTAACAAGGTGGCTACCATGGAGACAATTCCAAAATAATAAATGTAACATTATAAAACACTTTAAAAATATAAAATTAATGTATCACGAAAGAATCAAATATATGTGTGTATGTATACATCACCTGTCAACTTCAGGTGACCCCATGAATTTGATGGGGTTGGCAGGTGAGGAAGGAGATGTTCTACTATGGTAGAACTTTATGTCTTTCTGCCCCAGGATCTGTTCATATTTGTATTCTTTCTGCCAACCCTAACAGTGCTCAAATGGTGTCCCAGCATGAAGAAGCTCCCCATTCATGTCAGTGTTGAGTGCAATTGGCAATCATAAAAAGTACTGAGAAGGCTGCCTTGTTCTTTCTATTGCAATATAAGGGGGTGGATGTGGGAAAGTGTGTTGTCTAAACACCAACACAATCAGCAACTCTCTGGATGAGATGGGCCAGTTCTGTGCCACTTTTAAAATGAGGTGCTTAATCAAATCTATGGATAAAAACTTTTTGTTCACAAAAGATGTTCATGGGGATGGACCATCATTGGAGGAATTTGTACATTTTTTTAAAAAAAGAATACAGGTAAATATGCAAATGGTAATCTTCTGTCTTTGAAAGAGGCATTCCCCCTTCTTGGTCAACTGCAGAAGAGGGGGGAAATTCTTTAGGGGTGTGCCTACTGTGACACCCCAGTGCATCAACAACGTTTGCTGACTCTTCAGAGCTATCAGTTTTACTCATATACAAATCTATTTTTAATTAAAATAAAAGGAGAAAGAGTTGAAGATGCAGAAGCCGACAATGTTGTGGTTGGAGAAATTACGGTATTCCACATGAAATTGTTTATCAACTTTGCACACACACATACACACACCCCGCAAGTCCTTCCACAGGTGCCCCCATCTTTGAGAGCTGGGCAGGTAGCTAGAAAAGAGGTCATTTTCTGTTGTGGTACCCGAATTATCTATCTCCCTCCACAGTCCTAAGAACATAAGAAGGACCACTGATGATCAGATCTAAGGCCTATCTAGTCCAGAATTCTATTTCCAGCTATGACCAACCAGTGTCTCTAGAAAGGCTTAAACCAAAATATGCATCTAGTTGCATGTGCATATACACACACAGCCCCAAGAACTATTATTCAGATAAATGCTATTTAAGGGAATATTAATCAGTCATAGACTATAGCCACTAACAGTAGTGTCCTCCATGAAGTGAGCCAACGTCCTTTTGAAACTGTTTGGGGTGATGGTCAAGAATACATTTTGTGGCAATGAATTCCATAATTTAGTTATACACTGTGTGATCTGTTCAGAAGGTTCCACAAGTCAGCTTTTCTCTATCCATTTAGTTTATACTGTTACATTATTACACATTTTTTCTAAGCTGAAAAGTTCCAAGTGTTATAATCTTTCCTCAAAAGAGGAAATGTTCCATCCCTTTGATCACTCTGTAGTTTTTCCAGTGTTTCTATTAAGAGCCAGGCAGAGGCCACTTGTTCTTTTGATGGCTTTTAAAAACTGTTATCTAGTCCTCCTTCCCCTTTTTGACTTGCTGCCTTGAAATTTTTTAGTTCTTCAAAAGCTAAATTTTAGGGGGTTTTCGCTTTTCAGGCCTGTTCTTTTGTTTATATGTTGCTGTATCTCTTGCTGTTGTTTTAAAACGGTTATTACAGTACTATTAGTAGTAGTGATAGTATTGGCTGTATTTTGTTGTTGTGTGCCTCCAAGTCATTTCTGACCTATGGTGACCCAAGGCAAAACTATCCTAGGGTTTGCTAACAAGTTGCTTCAGAGGAGGTTTACTACTGCCATCCTCTGAGGCTGAGAGTGTGTGACCTGCCCAAGGTCAACATGCAATTTTATTATTTTGGTTGCAAGCTTATACAAAAGATGGTTTCATATCTGTCAATAATAAACAAAAGACCTTAAGAAATGTGATTTTTGTTTGGTTTGGTTCTGAAATGGACAGGAGTGATAACTCCCCTTTTCATGTGTCTGTATCTATATAACAGGACTGAGAACCAATTTGGTGTAATGTTTGAGCACTGGACCAGGAATATCACAGATTCAAATTCCTACACAGCCATGACAATCCACCGACAGACCTCAGGCAAGTCATATTCTCTCATCCTCATAAGAGGGGGGGGGAAAACCTCCTCTGAATAAATCTTGCCAAGAAAACCCCATGAAAGGGTCACCTTTGGCTCACTATGAGTTGGAAATGACTTGAAGGCACACAACAACTATTACTGTTACCATTACTACTCTGTGGCAGATGGGGGAGAGACCAAGATGCTTCAGGGACCACAAAGGTGGAGGTTGAGGCAGTATGTGCCCCACAGCTGCACTTTTCCTACCACTGCAGGCATACCTCAGTTAAAAAAGCATCTGACAAAGAAACTCCTTTTTACAAAGTCTTTTCATGGGAGCCCAGTCCCCCACCATTTCTTGTCTCCTGTCTACCTGGATTTTTTTTCCTTTACAGCAATAGTATTGGGAGGATGGTCAAGGGAGGTTGAAGAAAGACTTTCACTGTTGGACTGCAGCAGTATGTCTGTAATAATGCAATGTAGCATGGCCTGGAAAAGAACATGATTTACAGTGATCCTACTATAGCTGTGTGTGCTTACATGCAACAGGCAAGGTAAAGAGCTACCTCCAGAATCACTTACTGGATATGTGTTAAGAGCAAAACAGAAAGAAGAGGAGAAAGTGGATTAGCCTGTCTCACCCACTACCCTGGTAAGTTGAAAAAGGATAGATTTATATGTTTCATCACCAAAATGGAAACCATAAGAAAAGTGGAGGCTGTTGAAAGAAAAAAAATCATCCTGAGATACATTTTGGAAGAAGCTTTCAAGTGGTCTCGCAATGTTTTTGTTTACATATTAGTAATAATGATAGTATTAGTAATAATAGTAGTGATAGTAGGTTTGCCTGACCTAGTTGTTTCATTTCTCCTGTGCATCTTGTTAGTTTTGAAGAAAACATTTGCTGAAACATGTTCTTCTTTTTCTGGTCTAGGGACTATCCCTATTTTCCCCATGTCATTTCTACCTCTGGTACCAAACTTTCCATTAAAAAAGTAAAGCAGAGGAAAGCATTTATTCTGTTAACTGAGGTATACCAGTGCTATATGGAGAATAATGTCTAAAATTAGTTTTGTGGCAGATCACACCCATCTGGAGAATGGCAGGCTCTATCCTGGCAGTTCTCAGCCTTAAACCCAAATACATGAAGACTAGTTACCTTCATTTACTGGGAAAGGTGAGAAGCAACATGATACAGTGGTTTGAGTGCTGGGCTAGGACTCTAGAGACCAGGGTTCGAATTCCAGGTTGGCCATGGACACCGTCTTTATGACCCTGGTCAGGTCACATGCTCTCAGCCCCAGAGAATGGCAGTGGCAAACCCCATCTGAAGAACCCCCATCATTCTCTGAAGATGCCAGCCACAGATGCTGGTGAAACGTCAGGAAGAAACTCTCCTAGAACATGGCCACATAGCCCAAAAAACCCATTTGAAGAAACTTGCCAAGAAAACCTCATGATAGATTCACCGCCTTAGAGTCACCAGAAGTCTGAAACAACTTGAAGGCACACAACAACAACAACTGGGAAAGGTATTTGCACATGCTCAGAGTTTCTCTTTACTTAGAACAACCAGCCATACTTTGGCATTCACTTCTATTACTGGAAACAGTTGGGTGGTGATTAACATTAAAAACCAACTCTCTTCATCCTTTACCTCTTACACCACATTCCTTTGGTCCACCTGCCTGTTTTAGGATCATGAAAGTCAGGAGCAACTCTACCTTCCTGGGAATAGAATCAGTAAATTGTTACTGTTTTCCCACACAAAGGGCAAATTCAGTCTGAGGGTCTGCTTGTTAAGAAATGTTTCACATAGAGACCTAATCCCACCTGGAGTATAACCATTAAAATTAATAGGATGAGTTAGTCATTATTAACATACTGTAACCGGTTTAAATAAATCTACTCTAAACTTGACTGGATTTAATCCTTGCTCAGTCCTTCCCCTCCCATAAAACACACGTTCTTCAACTATTCTAATTTGTCAGAATTGGTCCCAATTAATCCACTGCCATCCCATTTTTTCAACTTCTATTAAAATGGTCGTTTCTCTCTCCTCCACACATTTCCCCCCCCCCCTTTGTCCACATCTCACTTCAATTGCTGAAAGATGACTTCAAAGTAAAAAACTAGTTTGTACTCAAATATTTTGGCAGGGGAGAAGAGGGAGCAGGGTCTTGAACTTTCCAGGATGTTCAGGCAAAAGCAAACTGCTGCATCCTTCCTAGTTTGCATGTCCTTCCTTATTGATCTATTTATCCTTTTAATAATATTTGAAATCATGAAACACTCTGATGTTGCTTGGCCACACAAGTCCCAGTTTTCAGCTGTGAAATGTTGGAAGGTGTGGAAATATATTAAGAGGACATGGACTCATGAGGCTAGGTATTTGATACACCAGGGCATCCAAGTGGCTTGCATTTCAAGCTAAGATGGGCTGCAACATGGAATCCCCATCCATTAAAGATCCCCCCCCCCTCATATTCTTGTCATTCAAGCTACAATTAAAAACCTGAAACTCTAAACAGGATTTTAGAGCATGTTTGATCACCCTTCTACTGCTCCCTGTTTCTATTGCTTTTTAAGTTTTTATTTTAGTAGACCTTTCTAATATGTTATTTTGTTGTTATTATTGTCTGCCTGTAAGTCATTTCCGACTTATGCAGACCCTAAGGTGAACCTATCATGGGATTTTCTTGACAAGAAGAGGTTTGTCATTACCTTTTCCTGAAGCTGAGAGCGTGTGACTTGCTCAAGGGCACCCAGTGGGTGTCATGGCCAAGAGGGGAATCAAACCCTGATCTCCAGAGTCATAGTCCAACACTCAAACCACTAGGCCATGCTGGTGCTCAATATGTTGTTTTAGATATATGTAATTTGTGATATGCTTTCATATGGATTGAGTGTGTGTTTTTATGTGGTTCATGAGCTACTCTGAACCTTTATGAGGAAGGGAAGGGTGTAAATTGGATGGTGGTGGTGGTGGTGGTGGTGATGATGATGATGATGATGATGATGATGATTCCTAGATCCTTGGACAGAATTTGAACACTTGGTAGACCATGAAATGGAAATAATCAGCAGCAGCAGCAATAGTACTAAGAGTTTCCCTTATCCAGAGCTCTGAAATCTGAAATACTCTAGAATTGTCTATGTGGATGGCTGAGATAGTGACACCTTTGCTTTCTGAAGTTTCAGTGTACACAAATTTTGTTTCGTGCACAAAATTATTAATACATTGTGCATGAAATTACCTTCAGGCTATGCATATAAGGTGTATACAGAACATACATGAATTTTTGACTTGGGTCCAGCCTCCAAGGTGTCTCTTTATGTATATGGAAATATTCCAAAATACAAAAAATAAAACAGAAATCCAAAACACTTCTGGCCCCAAGCATTTTGGATAAGGGAGGCT
The DNA here is from genome assembly GCF_019175285.1 of Sceloporus undulatus. NCBI lineage: Eukaryota > Metazoa > Chordata > Lepidosauria > Squamata > Phrynosomatidae > Sceloporus > Sceloporus undulatus. The sequence goes on along the minus strand of NC_056527.1, from coordinate 91,573,722 downwards.
CAGCCTGTAGTAGTAGTAGTAGTAGTAGTAGTAGTAGTAAGCAGTAGCAGTACTAATAGAAATATACATTATTTTATGTGCTTCTTAAAGAGGGATAAAGACAGACAGAGCCCAGAAAAGGAAATGTCCTTTGGTAAACTCCAACTTAACAAAAGTTTCTCCTGCAAATCCCTTGACCCTAAAAAAAAAAAAAAGAGAGAGAGAGAGAGAGAGAGGGAGGAGATATACAGTTGTCCCTCCATATTCGCTAGGGTTAGGGAAACAAGACCCCCATGAATATGGAAAAACCACAGATAACAAAAACACTGTTTTTCCCTGAGAGGACACCTCTCTAGGAATCTCTAGGTCCTCCAGTGCAACTCTGTGGTCAATGTCCAACATACACTGTCCATAGAATGGCACTGGAGTAGCTACAAATGGTCTTTCTGTGCAACTTTTAGTTAAAGTTGACCACAGAGTTGCACTGGAGGACCTAGACAGTCCTAGAGAGAACATATTAATGAAATGTGTGAATAATCAAAGCTGCAAATATCAAAGCTGCAAATATGGAGGGATGACTGTAACTTGTAAGCCAATAAAAAGTAGGCCAGTTGTCACTGTTTTGAGTTAATGCTGAATACCAAAGCCTGAAAAGATTGGAAGCTGCTGGTCTTTTGCAACTGGCCATAGCTTTTGAAACTCTCAGGTAATAGGCTTTCTTATTTTCACAGCCCAAGATGTGGACATCCCCTCCCCATTGAAAAACAGATCCAAGGTTAGGAAATAGCAAATTAGTTGGTTTCAGTGGAAGTTCGTGGTTCTAATGCCCACCAGCGAATCCATTCCAGAAATTACTCCTAACTCTAAGTAGATGTTCAGGGTGCTGAATCTATTTTGTGGGCAGGGGTTCAGCACCTTGGATAAATTGTTTAAAGTTCAGAGTGGATTCGCCATCATTATCCTCAGCGCTCTTCTCCAGCACCACATCTCAATTTGATTTTCTTTTTATCCTCTTTTTTCACTGTCTAGCTCTCACATCCATACATAGTGATGGGAGATATCATGGTTTAAATGACCCTAATTTTAATGCTTAGTTGTATATCTTTACTCCTTGGGATCTTTTCTAGCTCTTTCATGGCTGCCCTTCCCATTCCTAGTTCTCTTCTTATCTCTTGACTGTAGTCATCATTCTGTTCAGTGTTTGATCCTAGATAATCAGAGCAAGTTTTAAATGGCTATTTTGATTTCCTCGTTGTCTAGGTTGAATTTATGTACATCTTCTGTGGGCATTATTTTTGTTTTCCATATGTTCAGCAGCAATCCCTCCTGCAATTTAAGCCCCTGAGATTTAGGCTGTATCCACACTAGAGAAATAACCCGGTTTGGCACTGCTTTAATTTGTCTGGCTCAAGGCTATGGAATTCTGGGCACTAGATTCCATAACACTGAACCAAGGCAGTTAAAGGGGTGTCAACCTGGATTGTTTCTGCAGTGTGGCTGCAGCCACTGCCTAGTGCAGAGGTTCTCAGCCTTTGATCCCCCAGCTGTTTTAGACTTCAGCACCCAGAAGCCTTTGCCAGCATGGCCAATGAAGAGGGAAATGCTTGTGGATGCTTCAATCCGTGGATAAAGAGGGCCCACTGTATATTTCTCTTGGGAGACCTCTAGGCTCTTGTCGTCGAGACGTCCTTCTTCGCTCCGGCCAAAAGGTGGCGCTGGTGGCACCCCGATCTGTCAAAGAAGGCAACGCAATGTTACAGATAATAGGATTTAAGGCAGTGAGAGATCTTTCCCCCTCCTCCTTTTTTTCTTTTCCTTTAGAGAAAGAGAGAGAGGGAGAGAGAGAGAGAAAGCCACCCAACCAATTTCTTTTCTCTTTCTGGTCCTCGCTCCATCGCTCCATATTGAACCACAGCAAGGCAGGCTCCCAACATTGCCTTTGGATGCCAAAGCCTTCCCCTTGGATGGAGAAAAGAAAGGAAGGAGAAAACGGAGGAGGGGGTGATCTCCCAAAGGCCCTTCAATAATCGCCGAGAGGAAGGAAGGAAGGAAGGAAGGAAGGAAGGAAGGAAGGAAGGAAAGCATCCCCCTCCCTCCCTCTCTGCCCAGCTGCTCCTGGACCTAAGACTTTCCATGGAGCCATGATTGCTGGCTTGGAGGCTGCTGGCAGCCCAGGCGACGTTGTGTGCGTGCGGCGGGGGTCTGAGTGTGAGTGAGTGTGCAAGTGAGTGAGTGAGTGTGCAAGGGGACTCCCTGCCACCGCCTCGGCCCCAGCCCCCCTCCGATCGCTGCTTCTGCCCCCCGCAATGGGGCCCTGGGCTCCAGGGGGGTCCCTCACCCCAGCCCCAGACAGACACACAGCATCCTCCTAGGGGGCTCTTGTGTCTGTGTGCCTAAAGAGGCACTGAAAGAGAGAGGAGAGAAGAGAGAGAGATCAAGGCAGGTCAGAGGAAAACCCGAGGTTAAAAGAAGAAGAGGAGGAGGAAGAAGAAGAGAAGGAGAGGAAGAGGGGGAGGAAAAGGAGCAAGAGGAGGAAGAAGAGAAGAAGGAGAAGGAAGAAGAGGAGGAAGAAGAGAAGGAGGGAAAGGAAGAAGAGGAGGAGGAGGAGGAGAAGGAGGGTGCGTGTTTGGCGAGAGCCCTGTCTTCCTGGTCGCCCCACAGCCGGAGGGTGGTGGGGGGAAGATCCGCACCAGAGAAACTTATGGAAGAATGAAGGAGATGGTGGGTGGCTGCTGCGTCTGTTCCGATGAGCGGGGCTGGGCCGAGAACCCCCTGGTCTACTGCGATGGCCATGGCTGCAACGTGGCTGTGCATCAAGGTAAGCCCCCTGCTGCCTCCCCATCCCTCCAGACCCCTTGGCCCACCCTCCTGCCTGCCTGCCTTCCCTCCCCTCCAGCCATGCCTCTTCTTTGCCTTCTCAACCCTTCAGGCTTGGGAGCAGAAATGGGTTTTGTTTTGTGTCTGGATGCTCCTGGACGCCTGGATGGGGAGCTGAGGGTCAAACCAGGATAGCCCCCTCCTCAACCATCCCTAAGTTGATACCTTTGCAAGCTATGGAAGTGGGGGGGGGGGGAGAGAAAGGAGAGAGGGGCTGGCTTTAAAGAGTTGGAGCTGGGTGAGATGTATATCATCGTCGTCGTCATCTTCATCTTCTTCTTTATCATTATGTTTACCACCATCATATTATTACTATTATTATTATTACACTTGTTATTATTGCAACCAACCCGCCTCCTGCTCTTCTTTTTCTTCTTCTTCCTATCATCATCATCATCATTGCAACTAACCAGCTTCTTGTTCTTCTTCCTGTTGTTGTTGTTGTTATTATTATTATTATTACTATTATTGCAACCAACCAGCTGCATCATCATCATCATCATCATCATCTTTTTCTTCTTCCTGTTATTATTATTATTGCAACAATCAGTTTCTTCTTCTTCCTCCTCCTATTATTGTTATTATTATTGCAATCAACCAGCTGCTGCTGCTGCTGCTTCATCATCTTTTTCTTCTTATTATTATTATTGCAACCAATCAGCTTCTTCTTCTTCCTTCTATTATTATTATTATTGCACTCAATCAGCTGCTGCTGCTGCTGCTTCTTATTGTTGTTATTATTGCACCTAATCAGCTGCTGCTTCCTATTATTATTATTATTATTATTATTATTGCAACCAATCAGCCTATTATTGTTATCATCATCATCCATCCATCCTTGCAACCAACTAACCAGCCCCATCCTAATGCACTGGAAGTAGTTCTGTTCCTATTGTTTCATAGGAATGGTACTGTATTCCAAACAGGGGGAGGCTGCAGATAAACATTTTGTAAAAGCATTTAGGAAGAAAGGGTTTTGTTTGTATGGAGGCTAGGAGGGGCAAGATCTTAGGGCTTTTCCTACCTCAGCTGCTAGGTCTATGTGCCTGTTTGTTTATGGCTTTGTTTTCTATTTGGGGAGCTTTGTTTTTCTATTTATTTATTTATTTATTTTAAAAATTGTGCATCTCTTTTGAATTGCACCCAGCTGGATGGGGGAGGCAATCTACAATAGGGGCAGACAGAAGAAATTTGGGGAGGGGGGTATCGATGGGTTGTGATGGTGGTGTGTGTATATAATATAATATAAAATATATTATATTATTATTTTTAATATAAAAATTAGATTATTATTTGACTTCGCTTCTAAGAAGCGTATGGCAGTGACCTCGGAGTGTCTCCCTGGGCTTCCTTCCGGATTAGCAGGGTGCTATTATTAGCTGCCATGGAGCATTGTGTGTCTCTCTGTGTGTGTGTGTGTGTGTGTGTGTGTGTGTGTGTGTGTGTGTGTTTTGGATTTTCTTTGGCAATGTGGCAATGTGGTTGTCTGTATTGTAGCTTGCCATTTTAAGGTAGGCTAGTGGAGGAGGACATCTATGTAGCAAAAGTGGGGGAAATGCACACATCACTGTCTAGAAAAGGACACCTTTTGGAAATAATAGAGCTGACGTGTGAGTGTGTCTGTGTGTGCAAGAGGGAGGGAGGGTTCAGGCTCTTGGCTGCCTCTGTCTCTGGTTTCCTGATAGTAGATCATTAACACTGGAAACAGAAGGGTGAGGAGGAGTCACCTCGATTGCACCCTGCCCCACAGATGTAGGGTTATTAATGTCAACCCAGGCCTGGCTGTTTTGTTTTGCTTTTAACCCTTTCCGATAGATCGGAGTTGTCTGGATGCAAACGGAGAGCACTCAAGCTTACCTGGTGCCGCTCTGTACATTGAGACTCTAGACTGAATGATCTGATGGCAACACCTGTGTTTGTGAGAGAGAAGCCCTCACTTTAGGAGATGATAATCGTACAATGAACATGGAAGTGCGTTGGGATACTCTCCTGCTTATTTAGCTGAGTGCGGTCCTGGAGTTCAGCCCAAAGGCCTGCTGCGATGGCACTGAAGTCTGCTAATCCCTGACCCCAGAGCTCTTAGCCCTAACATGAAAGGTTTCTGCTGTCTGGAAGACAAGAATGGGAGGGAAAAATATGACCACTCTGCCCATGCTCACAGGCACTCTTTTCCCATTGTTGTCATTGCGTGCCTCAAAGTCATTTCTGAATTATGGTGACCCTAAGGCCTCCCAGCCTCAGGGGAAAGTGATGGCAAACCTCCTCTGAACAAATTTTGCCAAGAAAACCCCATGATAGGTTTGCCTTAGGGTCACTGTAAGTCGGAAATGACTTGAAGGTACACAAGAGCAACAAGGCAAACATATCACGGGCTTTTCTTGGCAAGATTTGTTCAGAGGAGGTTTGCCCTCATTTTCCTCTGAGGCTGAGAGTGTGTGACTTGCCCAAGCTCACCCAGTGGGTTTCATGACCAAACTGGGAATCAAACCATAATCTCCAGAGGCATAGTCCAACACTCAAACCACTGTGCAATATTGCTGCCTTCTCTTCCCCATGTCAATACCTGTTCTTTAAACTGGCATTTGAGGCTTGGTCAAAATGTAGAGCCCTGATCCACTGAGATGATTCTTTAAAATTATTATTTTAGCTGCTGCTATTATTATTATTATTATTATTATTATTATTATTATTATAGCTGTTTTTTTCTTTTTATGAATTTTATATAGATAACATTTATTGCTAGCTGCTTTGAATGGCAGATAAATAGAAATCTCTATTGGATCATCTGTCTAGATACATATATACGTAAATCAAGGCAATCATTTGTCAGCCATATCATGAGACAACATTACTCACTGGAAAGGTTGACAATGTTTGGTAAAGCAGACAGCAGTAGGAAAAGAGAAGAACTACATTACAAGTAGATTAATTTAATCAATGAATCCATGGCCTTGAGTTTGCAAAACCTGAGCAGAGCTGCTAATAACTAGGGCTTTTGGAGGTCTCTCATTCCTAGGGTTGCCATAAGCTGAAGGTGATACGGTGGTAAATAGCAACCACAAATAAGTTTCCTCCAGCCAAAGCTTTTACATGTAATGTGGTTGTTAAATATGTTCCCACACTGGTTCTTCGTAATAGGTTCCAGCACTTTGTTTGAAATCAAGCCTTGTTTGAAGCTAAGTCCCATGCGCTAACTTTGATACTCCCTTCCTTCAGAACCATCAGAGCATTAAAAAAAAAGCATCTATGTAAATAAATGAGAAAAGAGGCTTTTAAAAAAGGAAAAGAAAAAAAAACTGCTGTCAGGGTGCCAGTATTTTATAACCAAAATAAGAGGAGGACTGTGACTTAGTGGTAGAGCTAACTTTGTATTAAGTCTACAAAAGTCACTAGAGGGATGGGAGAGTTTTTAAAAACCTTAGTAATCTTTAACAGACCTAGTAACCTACATTTCCGCATGATTAAAAGGGCTCTACTATTAGCATGGAAATGCAGCCTGCTACCTATCCTCTTACAACATTGTATGTGTGTATGTGCCTTCAAGTTGCCTGTCGACTTACGGTGACTCCATGAATTCCATTGGGATTTTCTTAGGCAAGGAATACTCAGGTGCGGTTGGACCATTTTCTCCTTCTTAAGTAGAGCCTACAGTACCTGGTATTCTTTGGCCGCCTCCCATCCAAGCAGTAACCAGGGCTGACCTGCTTAGCTTCCAAGATCAGATTTGGTGCCTTTAAAATATTTTAAAGAAAAAAAGGGTTACCTTCTACTAGAGGAGAGAGCTGACAGAGAAAGAAAAAGTGTTGTTTCTGCCTGTCTACTGCATTTATGTTCGCGTTAAGGGCTTTCCTTCTTTTGGAACTAGTATGGAAATCAGGAGGACTTTGTGGCATTGCAAGTGCTCTCCTACATGAAATCCCTAGTTGCTTGCAGCCACCAGACTAATGATTAAGTACAAGGTTGTGTGGATAGGGCACATGTTTTATTCCTCACAGTCTAGGCTTTTTAGCTGGAAAGGGGAGATGGTTGAGTCCTCCTTTTCCAGCCTACCAATTTCTCACAAGGAGTTTTGTGTAGTCTCCTGTATGGAGTCCCTGGTCATCTGTGGTTACCAGCAAATACTGTAGTGGGATGCAAACCCAGGGTCAAGCACCTGTGTCCCATTCAGAAGGTGCCAGGTTCAGTCTCTCCCATGTCCAGGTAGAGTTGGGGAGAACAACTGTCTGAAAGTTTGAAAAGCTGCTGCCAATCAGTGGGAGAAGTAAAAAGTTAGAGAGACTAGAGTACTGACTTTGAAAATTTACTATTTTCCTGCCTTGGAGGAGCAGAATATGTAACCTAGAATTCCCATGGACTAAATCTATGCCACTGACCTTCCTTTCCTTGAGGAATCTGTGTATCTACTTTTTGATTCAAGGCTAGGCCACAAGGATCCATATGGTAAGATTGTCACTTTTATTTGGTGCTGTACAGAAGTTAGAAATGATGCTGTTTTCAAAGAGAGAGCTGTGTTACTCTCTTTTGGTTTTAAAAGGAAAGGAGGGACATTTTTAACTGATTATTTTGGCATGAGCTATTATAGACCCACTTCTTCAGATGCATTGATGGAATGCAACCATGTTACTTAAACTGTTGGTTTGGAGACTTGCACTGGTTCATGAGCCATCAGCTGATTGGTCCACAGCACATTCCCAGGAAATGAGGAGAATATGATAACCATACAGCACAAATATGTGGAAATTCCCTGGCACACAGGGAAGAAAATGGTTGGCCCGCCATATTAGATAACTTGAGAAGCATTGGAATACCGTCTTCAATCCACAGTTGTTGAAGTTCAGTTGTGTATTTGGGGAGGTGAGATCAGTGTGTAGTGGTATGCAAAAGAGAGAAATGGAAAGGATGCAGTATCAGATGCAGTCCAGAAAGGCTACCAAGCTATATTCTGCAAACATGTCTTAGGCACATTCTAGTATGGCCAAAAGATAGGAGACTTTCTAGGCAATATGGGTCATCACTGTGCACATTCCTGACAGTGGTATCTTCATAGGATGGGAATAATAGAAATAATCCCCTTTAATGCAAAGGAATGTTTCTGCTAGTCAGTGCATAGTAACTTTTTAGATTAGAGATCAGCTAATACTGGAGAGTTCAAGACTAATGATCCCCTTAGCCATGATGCTCTCTGGACGACGTAGATCCAGGCAATCTCCCTCAGTCTAATCTATCTGACATGGTTGTTAGGAGAATTAAATGCAGAGGGAGGCCAAGCCATTTAAGTCTTCTTGAGCTTCTGGAAAGAGACTGACAGCTCATGGTTTGAGAACCTCTGGCTGCTATTTTGCACATGCAAACACACACACACTGACAACTGTGGAACATTTCCTTTTAGATGGGGCATTTACACTTGGCATCTATAGGTAGTTGCCAGGATCCCAGCACCTTGTCAGTAGTCACTGACAATTCCCATGGATCATTTTTTCATTGTTCATCCGCTCTGAACCTAGCTACCAGTTTAATTTCCCAGAATGCCTTTGATTTGTTGTCCTTTGGAATCATGGAGAATTAAAATGGTGGCTAGATCTGGCTGTCAGGCACCAGCCAAGCCTTCCAAAGCCTACTAACAGAGGAAGGTTTGCACTAGAGACCAGTTTGATTGAAGCCCAAACCTAGAGATAGGCCTTCTGTGGGGAGCTCTTCTGCTTTTCCTTCTATATCCTTGATGGCATGCTCCTGTTCCTCAGGAACAAAATAAACCTCTTGGGGGCAGCCATGTTTCTGTATTCCTGTGTTTGTCCTATTGAACTATAAACAGTGAGAGAGAGTTATTTTAGCATAAAAAGAGGCAAGTGAGAGAAGAGATCAATTTCCTCATGCTCTGTCACTTCAAGCAAACACACATTGAGCCTAACTCAAGACAACTAGCCTTTTTCTGATTTAGGCCCAGGAGGCTGCATTCACACTGGAGAAATAACCCGGTTTGGCACTGGTTTAACTGCCCTGGTTCAAGGCTACAGAATTCTGGGAGCTGGAGTTTGTTGTGGGGCCCAGAGTGGGTGCCAAAATGGGTTATTTTTGCAGTGTGGATGCAGCCAGGGATGACTTCATTTATCCAGGAAACAGTGATGGTGATGGGTGTAAAAAATGTCAGAATCCTTCCCTTTTGAGAGTTCACTTTTAGAAAATAAGTTGGCTGTTTTGCTTTTTTTATGATGGCTGAGGTTTATTGGGGGTCTAAAACCAGGGTTAGGGGCCACATACATTTCCGCCACTCTTGACCTAGACTGAGAACAGGCAAAAGCAGTGGAAAAGCAAGAAGTAGGAGCGAGAGGCATTTGCTGAGAGGTTGAATATTGGCAAGGGATTTCAGGGAAGAAAAGGAAACGGATTAATTGGAAGAAATGCAGATCTCCTTTTGAACCACTTTGGGTGTAATTTCTGTTTTTCCCACTCAGTGTGCACAAGTGTTTAAGAACTGCTTTGCTGGATGAAAATGAGATCCATCTATTCAGGACTTCCATTTCTTGCTGACCACTGCAATCAGCTTCATCTGATGATTACAAGTGTTAGCAATTTTTCCTCTAAGGTGTAGCCATGTAACAAGGAGTCTTGTGGCACTTGAAAGATTAGGAAATTTATTATGGCAATTATGGGAAATATTTTCTATGGCTAGAGTCCACTTTATCATATGCACAAAGCATTATGTGCAGTTGATAGGGGTGTAGTTGGGTGTGGGAAGGAATGAGAGAGACAAAGAAATATATAAGCAACATGGTTGGAGAAAAATGAAATGGAAATAAATAAGAAGAAAAGACTGGGACACTTCCATGACTTAAATATAATTGTATAATGATCACCATAATAATCCCGAAAGCAGTGCACAAAAATATCCTAAACATCCTGGCAGTAAACCAGTTTATCAGCATGATAAAATTATAGTTCTATCTCAGTTAACAAAGTAAGTATGTTCCTGAGCATTGCTTCTGGAATAGAAAATTTGGTAGCAGAGGCAGGAATAATATGGAAAATATAAGGATAGTTTCCCACACCACAAAAAAGAAGACAAATTCAATATGTTTCAGCAAACTCTTTGTTAAACTAACTAGATTCTGAAGGTAGCTGCTGTTTACCTTGCCTGTTGTGGGTAGTGTACACAGCTATAGTAAGATCGGCTACAGTTGAATCCCCTTTTTCCCCAGCTGAAACTATTGCATTCTTGCAGCAGACTGCTGCTGCAACTCAATACTGAATATCTCTGTTTTTCCAGCCCTCCTCTGCTAGCCTCCCAATGCTGATGCTGCTAAAAACGTTCAAACTACACAGAGTAGAAAGAGGAAAAGGGGGAACTGTGTGGGAATTAAAAGACTATGTAACAAGGAGCTTCTTTGTCAGAGGCTTGGTTTCTGTTTCTCCCTGTATCTCAGTTCTGGCCACTATTGATAGAAACAGGTAAAAACAGAAGGAAGAGAAGGAGGGTTTGTACTCATTGTTGCCTGGATACAATATTTGTTATTTTGTTTATTCAGTTTTTTCCAAAATGGGATTCCAAATGGGATTTTTAAAAGATCTAGTTAAAATATTAATTTACAAAAATTAAAAAGAATTAAATATCAATATTATTTTTTAAAAAACATGATCAACACAGCTAAGAACACTTAAAAGCATATTTAAACTATAGTTACAATAAAATATTTTAAAACACAGCACACTTACTTATACACACATCACAGCTCCATATAAAATCCATCTTTTAAAGCAGGGGCGTAGCCAAGAAGGGGGTCCTTGGGGTCCAGACCCCCCCTTCCGTTAGATAAAATGAATGGTGCATGCCGCCGCGCCACTGCACCCAAGCCCCATTATAATGGTGGCACTTAGTCTGGACCCCCCCTTCCCAAAATCCTGGCTACGTCCCTGTTTAAAAGGAACTGAAAGGAAGTACCTTTTCTTTTCCTTTGCCACCTTAATCTAAATTCTTTCTTGTCTACATCCTTGTGCTGACATCAAGAATGGCTAATTTTTTTAAAGAGTACAAAATTAGAAACATCTGAGAGGAAAGAATAGATAACTGTCTCTCAGCACTTACTTGGACATCTGTACTGATACCATAAGCCCGTATAGACAGGCCAAAATAAAGCTGCTTTGGGTCACTTTGGAGGTATACTGTTTAAATGATACATGCATCTTAAGAGGCCAGAAGCTGCGCCAAAGCTGCACTCACACACGCACATGTATAGTAGCTTATATAAACGAACATGTGGATTTTAATATCAGAATTTATGAGAAACAGAACATGATGTCGTTGACATTGTCTCAAAAACAATACTGACATTCTAATGAAAGAATCAAAGAAACTGGCAAAGGCAGAGCTGTTGGCTGAGAGACAACTTTCCAACATCACATTTTACAAGGCCCTTTCAGCCTCAATGAGGAATACCAGAAGGAACTGTAGAATGAAATCTCCTATATGAACAAATCTATATAGACACATCACAGGAATCATGACCAGGCATTTTCTGCTCGCCATTCAAACCAGGCAATACAGGGCATCTCTTTTGGGGTGTCTGGCTATATGGACTCTATGCTCAAATCATAGGCTATCAGCACTTAGTTACTTATGGGATACCAGTGGCTTCTTATGGAAACTACAGTCCCTTGACAATCTCCCAGAGAATACCATCCTAGATCCTATGCATGCTGAAGCCTCTTTTACTAACATCCCCTGCAAAGATGGATTGTCAGAAATATCATTCCAGATGGCACTACAAGACACAACTAACACCAGACTTTTTCTACTTGCCACAGTTACTTCAGTTTTGGAGATAAGATGTATTTGAGATCAATGGCAATACTATGAGTACTTGTGTGATGTCAACATATTCATGGTTGCCCTATAATAAACATTTTTCAGCTCTTGTCTTTGAAAGCCTCTCCTTTGTCTGAGATACACTGATAAAATATCATCTAGAATCACGGTCCTAAATCCAGTTTCTGGTCCCAGCTAGATTAGTTCCATTGAATGCATGGGTTTCATCTCAGTGTTGACTTTAGCAAATGATTCAATGTGTATTTTCTAGTTGTGAAAAACAGTCTGATTTAGACTGTGGACAGGAATCACTTGATAAGTTTTACTAGGGCTTCACTGATTTCATTTTATAATCAATCTCAGCATAAACTAATCCACACAACTGGTTCACCTTCTTGATATTTCTGTGCATCTGCTTAATGGACAAATAAACAAAATGTTGCAACAAAAAGCTAATGGCCATCACATAGAACTACATGCTTCCAGGTTCCACACAGAAGAGACCACAAAATCCATTGTTTATTGCAAGTTCTGTGATACAACCAACACAATATATTTAGCCTGGAAGTAACACAGTACAAAATCCCCAAGTTACCTTTAACACATCACTAGAGAATAATTACTTTTAAAAAGAAAGAAAGAAAACCCTTAACTACTTTTCTGTGTAACAAGCAGTATTTACTTAAAATGATTTCTTGGAGCATTTTATGGGGTTTGTTATTGTTGCTAATATTAGCCCATTACTTTTAGTGTTTGAGAATGATTTTTTATTTTTACCAGAAAGGGAGCTAAAAAATAACAAGTAATTCAAGATGTTCTTATTTTTCTTACAATATGAATGGTAATAAACTGTTTGGGGGGAGGGGGAAGCATCCTTTATAATGCGTTAGATGTTAAATGACTTTTTAAAAATAACACAAACTTTTACGTAGAGAGATCTTGTAGCACCTTTGAGACTAACTGAAAGAAAGAAGTTGGCAGCATCAGCTTTTGTAGACTTAAGTTCACTTCCTCAGATACATTTGAGGAAGTAGACCTAAGTGTACAAAAGGTCATGCTGCCAACTTCTTTCTTTCAGTTAGTCTCAAAGCTGCTACAAGATCTCTCTACATACTGATTTTACAGACTAACACGGTTTTGAATCAACTCTTTATGTTTGTCTATTTTGGGTGCTACACATTATTTTTGACATCAGAAGACACAGAAAGGAGGTAAAAGTGACTAAGGAGAAACACTCTTGCACTTTTCGGAACTACCCACCAGCAATTCTTTCTTCCCTAGTTTAAAGTTTTGCATTACAGTATCCTCTCTTTCCCTGGTGAATTACTGTTTTGTTCACTTGTTAAAAGAAAGCAAAACATAATAAGAGGAATAAAAACAGAGCATGGAAATTAGAAGAGGCATGAAAACACCATGTGAGAAGTTGTATAAAATAGAGGGCCATGGGAAATCGAGGCCCTACTCTTACTTGCAATGCAAACTATGTACCAGATTATTATAACAGAAAAACAACGATATGAGTATGAAGTTATATTTCGACCAACATCAGGATAAACACTTATATGTCAGCAAAAAAGGACATATAGCAACATAAAATTTGCATGTGCTGATAGATCACCTATAATTCACTTTTCACCATCGTGGAGTGATAAAGTGACCAGTGTGCCTGCTGAATCTGCTGTGGAGGGGTTTGCTATGGATGGACAATTTCAGTTGCTGCTCCTCTCTGCTTTTGTTTATTTTATCTTTAAATCTGGACATGAACTGGGCAACACTCCAAAATGTCCTCTGATGGTTCTTCAAACAGAGGGCAGTTCTGTAAATGAAGGGACATGGCTATCCTAAACAGTATTCCCTTCTTTCAGTGTCAGTTATCCTTTCCCCACCCTCTGCTTAGGGGTGAAATTGATTGATTTTGAGAATTGTGTGACACTCCAAATGTCGTTGGACTGCAGCTCCCAACATTCCTCCCCGTTGGCTGTGGTGACCAAAGCATCTAGGAGTTGCAGTCCAGCAACACTGGGGAAGGGACTGCACAATCCCAACCCCTGCTCTCTGTATTTCTTTATATGGGCATACCCTCCCAACATTTTACAGATTAAAACTGGAACACATGTGGCCAAGCAATATCAGAGTGTGAACAAGATGGCAAAAGTTATTAATAATAGAAAATAGACAAGTTAGGAGAGGCTGCAGCGGTTTGCTTTTGCCTGAACCTCCTGGGAAGAGCACAATTCTACCCCCTCCTCACCCCACAGATGAGTAGCTGAGTTAGATTTGCACTTTGAACTCAGTTTGCAGCAATTGAAGTAAACTGAGGACAAAAGGAAGGAAGTGGGAACAGGAAGGACAAACTAAGACATTTCAAAAGCAGGTGAAAAAGTAGGACAATAGTGGGTCAATAGGGACTGTCCCTGACAAATCAGGAAAATGGGATGATATGATTGGGTTTTTTTTTTTAATTAAAGTTCATGGGGTCCATGCACAAAGGCCAGAATACCTTCAGTTACCTCTGCACTTCATAGCAACGCCCAGTAGCTGTCTGCACATGTGCCATTGTGCTGACTGGCATCACCATCACTGGTGCAAGTTGCTCCCTCTGAAGTCCTTGCATCAGTCTCATGGCTGGGTGCATCATTGTGATCTCAGAGGGAGTGACCCACACTAGCAGTGGCAGTGCCAGGTGGCACAGCAGGATGTGCATGTGAAGAGCTGCCTGGTCTCACTACAATGTGCTTTGGATTCTCCTGCAAAATCTAGACCAAAAGGCGAGGTTTTTAAAAACTGTTTTAGGCAGGGATAGGGTGGATTCTGGATGCAGTGGTCCAGTGGTTAAGACACTGACTGACAATTACAAGATCTGCAGGTCAAGGCCCAAGAACCACGCAATGGAGTGAGCTCCCATCAGTAGTCCTAGCTTTGCCAACCTAGCGGTTCAAAAGCAGGTAAATAGGTACCACTTCAATGGGAAAGTAACAGCATTCAGTGCAGTCATGCTGGCTACATGACCACAGAGTCTTCTTTAATCTACCTTTATTATTTCTATCTTAAGGGTGGAAACCCATAAAGGTTAATTTTATTTCATTTATTTTATTTTAAATGAAGCTATCTTAAATGTAACGGAAATGAATTATTTACATTTCTAGTTGGCAGATTTTTATCCCAAACAATCTTTTTTATGTGTATTATTTTATTTTTAATGTTATATTTTATATTGATGCTGGTCTTTGACCGTAATAAAGAATTTCATTTCATTTCTTTAACAAGACATGAGCACCACACCCTACAGTTGGATACAACTAGACAAACTTTACTTTTGGTTTTCCTTTGCTATGCGTAACTTGTTGGGTTGTATATATTTAATTAAGTGGTTTAGGATTTAGTGATGTATGCTGAATTCAGTATTTTAGGAATATCAACTTTCAGTAAAAAAAAAAAAAATCCCAATCGATAAAACTGAGGAAAGAGTTTCGAAATCTCAAGAGCTGAAGGTAAGAGGGTGAATGGAACTCCTGTAAGGAAACATTGCTACTTGATTGTAAAGCAGGGTGGTTTGAGGTCAGAAACCAGCTTATTCCTCCTCCTTCCCCTCAATGCCAAAAATATTAGCAGAAAAATAAGACCTTTGTCCGCAGTGAATGGGTGGACATACATGATCTGCCAAGTGATAAGAGGATTTTTGTTTATGAATCATATGCTGTTTAACCACTGAACGGATTGTTGAAATTTCAATACATTAGTATTTCACCAAGCATTCAGTTTAGATGTCTTTTAAATTTTTGACATACTGAAAGAAGTGTAAGATAACTTACAATTAAATCTGCAAAAGCTACCACTCATTCTTAGAAAAGCTGTCTTTTAATATTTCCTCATTCTCTGCTATGGAAAAAGACCAAAGCCAAAAAATCTCCTGGAAGTTTTAAAAACTTCCGCGTCACAGCATCAGGGTGGTTCTTTGGTGCTGCATTTAGATGACACAGCACCAAAAGGAGCACCATAAAGCCACAGTGCAGTGGCTACGGCACCTTTTCCAGGATGCAAAAAGGAGCTACTTTATACAGCTCCTTTTTGCACTGCAGAAAGGCCAGATCAGGGCCACAGCGTGTGGTTGCGATTCTGGTGAAGATGGAGGTGGCTGCAGGATGCCTCTTAAAATTTCCAGGAGATTCTACACAGCCCCATAGTTTTCTAAAATGCTAAAGAAGGTTCTGTGCATTTTAGGAGATGTCCTACCAAGCTATTAGTTTGTTTTGTAGGATGAAAATATGTTTATATGAGGACCATATCCTCCTGATTAAGAAGAATGATAAGAGTGGCTTGCTAGGTTTTGGACTAAGGCATTTCCACCAAAGAAGGAAAAAAAGAGAAAATGTTTTAGAGCAGGCATGTAGATTCAAGACCACCTGTGGACCTTGAGAACTTTCTGTGCAGATCCCAAAAAGTTGACCAAGTCATATCCACTTTTCTACTCAAGGTTTCCATGATCACTGTTTTTGCTGAAGGATCAGAGAGGCTTTCACCTACAAACCTATATCTCAGCAGGCAGAGAGGAGAGTTTTAAATTAGTCTGTTCCTACATGCTAAAGTTGTCCATGTTCATGTGTGTGTACAGTGGTTGTGTGCATGTGTGGCTGCAATCCACAAAACAATACTGGATTTAGTTTTTAGGACTAAGAAGGATGTGTACTCCCATTTTAGAAAGTACCAAAGAGTTCTGTCCTTTGGATAAGATTTTATGGTATTCCGGAAGAGATCTGTCTTATTACCTCCTTGGTGGCATTTAAGAGGGGACTTAAGTTAAGACTGATCTCTTTTGACGAACTTACCCACGTAACCTTATGTAAGAAACATCTTATAACCTTATTGCATTGCCACTGATGATGAGTTAGTTTTTCAATTAATTGTTATTAATTATACTAATGTGTTTTTATATGTATTTTAAATATTGATGTATGTGTTTTAGTGGACTGTAATCCCACCTTGATCCATCTGGGAGAGGTGGGAAAATACAAATCAACTATTATTATTATTATTATTATTATTATTATTATTGAAATGCTACAGGATTCTGGAAAGCCATATTCTCTAGTTCTGGCACAATCTGGAATAATGGCATGCTCTATTCTTTGTCCTAGTCATCAGAAAGATCCATTTGCTGGGGAATTCTTTCTTTCTTGGGTTGCATTATTGATCTCAGTGACCAGTGAAGAAGTGGGGTGGGACTCTCAAAACAGAAGTGTAGTTTAGCATGCTCCTTTAGCTTTATTTGGACTTAATACTGAGATACTCCCTTTGTATGGCAAACACACACACACACACACACACACACACATCTTTAACAGTTTGGCATCTTGAGAAGTGGCCTTTGGATCTCCGCATTAAGCACAGAAGCGGAAAATTGGAGGGTCCCATGAATGCCATCTATTCCCACCCCCTGGTCAATGAAGGAAATCCAGAACTTGGGCACCCCAAACAGATAGCCCTCTAGCCTCTGTTTGCAGGTCTCCTATGAGGGAAAGGCCACAACCTTCTAAGTCAATAGTTCCTTTGGCAATCTGCCCTAACAAACCAGGACTTTCGCTTAATTTACCCTCCTGTTATTTAAGTCCACTAGACTAAGTCCTGCCCTCTGGGACAGCAGAGAGCACATCTTTGCTCACTTCTGTACACATCCCTTCAGGCATTTGAAGAGGGTTATCCTTACCCCAAAATGCTTTCTCCAGGTTAAATATACTCACTTCTTTCATCATAAGACTCATTTTCCATACCCCTGGCTATCTTTGCTCCTCCCCTGCAACCATTTCAGTTCAACTATTGTTATTTAAGTGAAGAACTTGGAAAAGTTACTTTTGTGGCTTACAACGACATCCTACATCCATTATAGCTGTCCTAGCGGCAAAAGTCTGGGAACTAGAGTCCAAAAAGTAACTTTTCCAAACTATGGAAGTGCACTATTCTAGATGGCCAGTGCAGAGCAAAGTAGAGTATTACTTGGTAGTTATTGTTCTATGAGCTATAATCACATTCGCTTTTTCTACTCCCAGGTCAAAATGCTAACCGCTACTTAGTAGTGAAGTACTGTAAACCAAGCAAATTTATTTCTACTGGGTTTATATGGGTACTTTATTTCTGCTTCAGGGGATATCCAAGGAACTAAGGTGGGCACTTTAGCATTTCATCTTGACTAGTGGCAATGTTGCCTAATACAAGGCAGAAAACAATTTGCGGAATGCAAACAGGAAAGCACACATATACTTCCTTCGAATCACATGGGAACATTATTCCTACATCTCTGACCACTTTGACTGGTTCTCTGCTCTGAACAACTATTCATATAAACTTCGAAATCGACTTGTTTACTAGGTAAGCATGCCAGTTGCCAAAGGCAAAATCCCTCTTCTTGAAAAAGAAATGAAAAGGTAACTCCTTGACAGGAGTGCTATAATTGTTATGGGGATATTTGGGGAGTGGGACAAAGAAGTAACCACTTCAATTGATTTTAAAACCAGGTGCTTTTCTGTAACTTTAATCTGAAATAGACACAAGAGTGGGACTTTGAACCTTGCTGTGTATCCCTCATAACCTCACAACTGAAAGGGTTCTCCTCCAAATTGTGGGTAAACCCTAAACATACTGAGCATATGCACAGTATTTTCCTCTCTCTGCTTTATAACCGCAGCTCACTGTAGTCAAGTTTTCCAAAGATTAGTTTCCTGATTAGAAATCAAGACTCCTAAGCTAGCCCCAAACATGTCATCTTTCATATTAGAATTATTAGGTGCAAATCTCTCAAAATGCTTCCTTTTTTCTTGCCAAACCCAGCTTTAAATGTTAATATTTAGAGAGTTGTTGTAATTTCCCCTCTTCATCAGTTTGGGAATTGGAACTTTGTTTACATTTTAAAAAAATGTGTCCTCATATATAGAGAGTTGGATCCAGAATTAGTCACACTTTAGAGTAGGCCCACTGAAATCAATGAAATGTAAATAGGTCTGGCTTAAATCCCATTTATTTCACTGGGCCTACTATGAGTATGACTACTATAAATCTAGTTCTAGCACTCTGATGTCCTTTCACCCCACCCTCAAGCACAGACCTCTTTTTATTTTGACAGGCCTTTGGCATTTAAGCCAGTTACTGTTGAAAGCAGTTGTTGTTTCTTTTTACTGAAGTGTTTTAATTGCATTTGAAGCTGCCTTTGTTTTTATTCAGATTTTGATATTGCTAGCTGTACTCTTCTTTATTTTTTTAGGAAAAAGGCCAGGATATCAATTTAATAAAGAAATACGATTGTAATTTTCTTTTGCTCTCTTCCTTCCTTTCTTTGTTGCTTTCCCCTCTTCTCTTTCCTTTTCAGAGAAAGGAATATTAAACCATTTTCAGGGGGACTGGGTTATTCTTCATCACCCCTTGCTAAAGCAGGACCAAAATTGCTCTCTCTCTCTCTCATCTGCCAGAGCTTTTATATAGTTTCTGTTTTCTATATTTGTCTGGCCTCCCAGGATTTTCTGGGGAGGAGGTTGCCTCTCTTGGTTTCATTGCATGAGCACATTAAAAACATCAGCCACACTTCTTTTGCTCATGTTCACTTTCAGACCATAGACAGAGGCATGAAGAAAACCTGTTCGGTTTGCATCTGGCCTGGGTTGTTGTAGGCTGCTATCCAACAACATCAGCAGCTGCCAACATTTTGGAAATCCAAAAGAGAAGGAGATTTATGTTCTTTCCACAGATCTTGGAAGTCCCCGCCTCCTTTTCCTCACCACGCCACTTATAAGAATTGCTTTGCTGAAAGAGAACAAAAATCCATCTTGTCCAGAATTCTGTATTCTAACTGAATGATTCTAGAAAGCTCTTAAAGAGACCACAGACATTAAGGTCTTCCCCTCACTATTTTGATCTCTACTTCCACTCACTATTTTACTCTCACCCCGCCCCCCCAAATATCCCAGATAACAATTTCCCCCCAAAATGTTTTCATCCCCAAAGGTACATTTTCCAGCCTCTGGTACTGATAAATCTACATCCTCCATTAAGGATTTGATCTTCTGCCTTCCACACAGATGCACACACAAGCCATTAATAAATACATTTGCATTTGTGCCCATTTATACTCAAGCTGGATTAGATTCAATAATGCATGCTAAGAGCAAATTCTTTTTAGATGCTTCTTCTGTACTTAAGGCATACCAGATGCCTCTACCATCAGACATAGTGAAATACTTTGTTCAAAGTGGTGGGTTTGGGAGTTTTAGTTTCAGTTCCTGGCTTGTGTTGTTATGTGCCTTCAAGTTTGGATTTATGGTGAACCTAAGGTGAACCTTGCAGGCAAGAACTGTCTGAGTGGAGTGGATTTGCCTTCCTCTGAGGCTGAGAAAGTGAGAGTTGTCGAGGGTCCCCCAGTGGGTTTCCATGACTAAGCGGGGACTCAAACCCTGGTCTCCAGACTCATAGTCCAGTGTTCAAACCATACACCACGCTGGCTCCCAAGCACCAGATCCCATCCACTCTTGGAAGCTAAGCAGGGTCAGCCCTGGTAGTATGTGGATGGGAGACTGCCAATGAATGTCAGGTGCTGTTAGCTATATTCAGAAGAAGAACTGTAAATGACAAAACACTTTGAGTATTCCTTGCGTAAGAAAACTCTGTGAAATTCCTGGCATCACCAGAGGTTGACAGCAGCTTGAACACCGTTCCTTGCTGACTTAGCAATGAAGGTGAGAGTGGCTCTACATTATGCCGATGTTTTGCAGTGTAGGAACTCCACTCTTGCATGGTTATTGTAAGTATATCTGATAGTAGTGTAGGTATGAGTAGTAGATAGATAGATAGATAGATAGATAGATAGATAGATAGATATAGATGATGATAGTTTTTTTTTTTTTTGATAAAATGTGCCAGGTTCTTGGGGCTGTGCTTTTATCTTTTTTTTTGTTTTAATGTGACTTCACTGTTTTTTTTGTTGATTGATTGTTGGTTTGTTGGTTTTTTAAAACTTTGTTTAGGTTCATTTGCCGTGCTTGCTTTAATTTGTGTTAAAACACTTAGATATGACTCACTGGAAAAGACAATATGCTAGGACAGGTGGGGATGTAGGGAGAGGAAGCTGCATATAGAGGGATAAATTCAAGGAGCCTGCAGGACCTGAGCAGAGCAGTTGAGGACGGGGTGGGTGGGATTGGAGAAGCCTCATTCATGGAGTCACCAAAGTAAGTTGACCAGGGCAGTTAACAAAACTGCCCTATCGGTAAAAGAAGGAAGGAAATAAGTCCATTTTAGCTGGTTTGTTTTTAATGATATATGGTTCCTGATAGATTTAAAAAAAAACATTTTCCTAAGTCATTTGGAAGACCCAAGGTAGTGTAGTGGTTTAAGCATGGACTGTGACTCGGCTCGGCCATAAAACTCAGTGGGTGACCTTGGACAAATCACATTCTCTCAGCCTCAGAGAGTGGCAAGGCAACCTCTGCCAAGAAAACGCCATGATCTGGGTCGTCATAGTTGGAAATGACTGAAGGCACACACAGCAACAAAGTCATTTGGAAGGTGATTGGGCTGAAAAGACAAACTAGTGGAGCATGGAGAGAGAGATTTGTGGCACTTTACAGTTGTTGTTGTTGTTTGTTATTATTTATAGTATTTATACCCCTCTTCAGCCAAAGGCTATCAAGCGATTTATTAGGGCAAGAAATGTACTTTCGCATTATGGGCAAGAAATGTACTTTCGCAATACTCCACTTCAGAGTTCTCTTACGGAACTGGACAGGGCCTTCTCAGCCCTTATGTCTTGTCTCTATGAACGTTTGGCCCAACCAAATGCACAAAGTCATGTTGTAAGCTTAAAGCTCCACTGGCTTCTTCATCAGGCAAAGGTGTTAAATGTTGCTATGGGATTAAATTTTATTTCCTGGCTCAGCTATGGAACCCGCTGGGTGCCCTGGGGCAAGTCATACTCTCTCAGCCCAGAGATGCCAATGGCAAACCTCCTCTGAAGAAACTTGCCAAGAAAACCCCAGATAGGGTTGCCTTTAAAGTCACCATTTCAGAAAGGACTTGAATGCACACAACACCACGAAGGTATCACTGTTTTGTGATTTTAGATGTTATTTTGCTACATGACCATCACAGGTACCCTGGATATCTCCTACCAGAACTCACTGGCTCCCGTCCACTCATTTTGAGCATGATTCAAAGAATGGGTCCATACCTATGAGCCCTATCTAAAAACTCAGGTAAACAGGCCGCTGCATGTGGTTTGTGTTGGACTATGACTCTGGAGATCAGGGGCAAGTTACCTCTCTCAGCCTCAAAGGAGGCAAAGACAAACTCTTTCTGGACAAATCTAGCCAAGAAAACCCCATCATAGGGTCACCTTAGGGCGTGCTTCTCAGTTTATTTTCTGTCATGCCCCCCGGAAGAAGAAAACATTTCGCGCCCCCCACGCGACTGTAAATAGTATCGTCCCACTCACAAGCATGCTTAGCATTTGAAACAGAAAGGCAGCCCTTGTGCCGGCAAACACATGTCCCACTCACAAGCACGCTTAGCATTTGAAACAGAACAGGCAGCCCTTGTGCCACAAACACATGTCCCACTCACAAGCAGCTAGCATTTGAAACAAACAGGCAGCCTCGTGCCGGCAAACTACATGTCCCACTCACAAGCCGCTTAGCATTTGAAACAGAACAGGCAGCCTCTTGTGCCGGCAAACTACATGTCCCACTCACAGGCACGCTTAGCATTTGAAACAGAACAGGCAGCCTCTTGTGCCGGCAAACTACATGTCCCACTCACAAGCACGCTTAGCATTTGAAACAGAACAGGCAGCCTCTTGTGCCAGCAAACTAAATGTCCCACTCACAGGCACGCTTAGCATTTGAAACAGAACAGGCAGCCTCTTGTGCCGGCAAACTACATGTCCCACTCACAAGCACGCTTAGCATTTGAAACAGAACAGGCAGCCTCTTGTGCCGGCAAACTACATGTCCCACTCACAAGCACGCTTGCATTTGAAACAGAACAGGCAGCCCTTGTGCTGGCAAACTACATGTCCCACTCACAAGCACGCTTAGCATTTGAAACAGAACAGGCAGCCTCTTGTGCCGGCAAACTACATGTCCCACTCACAAGCACTCTAGCATTTGAAACAGAACATGCAGCCTCTTGTGCCGGCAAACTACATGTCCCACTCACAAGCACGCTTAGCTTTTGAACAGAACAGGCAGCCTCTTGTGCCGGCAAACACATGTCCCACTCACAAGCACGCTTAGCATTGAAACAGAACAGGCAGCCTCTTGTGCCGGCAAAACTACATGTCCCACTCACAAGCACGCTTAGCATTTGAAACGAAAAGGCAGCCTCTTGTGCCGGCAAACTACATGTCCCACTCACAAGCACGCTTAGCATTTGAAACAGAACAGGCAGCCTCTTGTTGCTGGCAAACACGTCCCACTCACAAGCACGCTTAGCATTTGAAACGAACAGGCAGCCTCTTGTGCCGGCAAACTACATGTCCCACTCACAAGCACGCTTAGCATTGAAACAGAACAGGCAGCCTCTTGTGCGGCAAACTACATGTCCACTCACAAGCACGCTAGCATTTGAAACAGAACAGGCAGCCTATAAGTTGGAAATGACTTGAAGGCACATGTCAACAACACAAAAGAGAACTTAATCCTTTACCCAAGCATATCCGTCTTGTAAGTTATTAGTTCCAAATATCAATGCATTAGTACATTAAGGCTTTATCAACCAGCTCCTGTCATGCTGCAGTCATGCTAAAAAATTAAAATGGCACCATATCAACTTGATTTGCAGTTACCACCGCATTGTCTTTCATTCGCATGACAGGGGCTGCTGCCCCAATTGCTTCTCTCCCTGTCCTCTCTCTTAATTCCATCCTCCTCCCTTGTGCTTAACCCAGCAGCCTTTGGGGTTTTAATTTTTTCTCAAATTTTTTCACACAATTCCAGAATTCTGCAGCTCTAATTTTAAAAAATCTTCAAACTCCAAGGCTTCAGAACTCCAGAATTGCGTGGAAAAACAGACTAAAAAAAGCAAGTGAAAGAAGAAAGGGGGGGGGGAGGAAGGGACACTGACACCAATTGCACTAGAATGCTGAAGGTTTTTCGCACCTGAGGCACTGCGCAATTGCAGTTTCATCCACAATTTCCCCCATGAATGAAAGGGATGGCATGGGACAGAGTAGCTAGGGGAGGGAAGTGGCTCATGCAATCAGCATTGCTGCCTCTTCCCAGGGAATCACAGTCTAAAAGCCACATGTGGTAAAGCCTTAGGCCTCTCCAGACGGGCCTTTGCAGCGCTCCCACACGTGCTAGGGTTGGCGAGGGCACACCATCATACGCGCCTCACCCCTAACACGTGACGAGGGTGTCAAAATGGCGGCACCCTGTACACACGGCCCACCATTTTGACGCGAGAGACGCTTAGCGTCCACACGTCCCTTTCATCATTGTGACGCTGCAAGTGCGCATTGGTGCACTGTGCGTCACAATGCGCCGCAAGAAGAACCCGCTTTTTAAGGGTTCTTTTTGCTGCACGAGGGAGCCGCACAGTTTGTCGCTGCAGCTCCCTCACGAGCAAAACAAGGCGTGGATAGACCCCTTTTTGGGCAGTCTGTATCCCGCCTAGGTTAAGATAGTGGTTAAGATGGCAATTCAGACAACTGTAAGGTCGGAAGATTGGCAGTTCAAAACCAAGTACCACGTGACAGAGTGAGCTCCTGTCACAAATCCAGTTCTGCCAACCTAGCATTCAAAAGCATGTAAAGTGCAAGTAGATAAATAGGTACCATTTGGTGGGGAGATACAGCACTGTGCAGCTTGCTGGCCACATGGTCACAGAGTGTCTTTGACACGTGGCTCTTTGGCTTAGTAATGGAGATGAGCCCACCTCCTACAGTTGATTACAACCAGACATTGATATCAAGGGAAACCGTTACCTTTACCTTTTTAAGATTGTATCAGCAAAGGATAACTTCTCCTCCTTTTGCAGTAGAGCTATAATTTTTGGTTGTTTTTAAGTTGGGGAATGGTGGCACTAAGTAGTGGATGAAAACTGTTCAAATAGTGGTTTATGCTGTTTGGCTGATACTGTCAACTTGGTTCAGCTGTGGGTATCAAGGCAGCAATGAGGTGGACAGGAAGAAAGTATTTGTACCACAGGCAGAGACTTGTAGCAATCAGCTGTGTTTTTTAAAGTACCTGTTTTGGTTACATTTGAAACCGAAAGAAAAGAGACTTTTTTTACATTCTTTATCAATAACTACTTTTGTGTTTTGAATCACTATGGTAATTAATTACTTTTAATAACAACTTTCCAAGTTCCAAGAGCCACTTTTACAGTTTGTATCTGTAATGGTATCCAACTACTTTGTGGTTTAGGATCCATATGTGTTATAATTATTTTTAATTAGCAATTTCCAAGTTCTTCTTGTCAGCATGACTAGGTATTGAAATCATCCCAGTACCTTCACTATGGAGATATATAAATACTGTAAAGAAAGAGTTGAGCAATTTAATTCTGTTCCATCCCATAGATCCCATGCTATTGGCAGAGGTGATCTGGCAGCCTTTAAAGAACGCTCTTCCTGAACAGGAGAATTAGCAAGTTTGCATTGTGGGCCTACACAATTACTGATTCCTCCAAATGGAATGGAGCCACTGGCTTGCATGATGTGGCCTGATAGCTACTGACAAGTTCCTGTTTTGCAATAGCAGACTAGCACAAGTTGTGTAGATCTATGGCATGATGTTTTGGAAGTTCAGCCGACTTTACTTGAAAACAAGGAAATGCTATTCAGGGATCAGCTAGATTGGTAGCTGAAGTAAGAAAGTGGTTAAATATAGATGCAAAAATGCTCAACTATCCCCAATTCACATTGTTCTTCTTTTCTTGCAGCATGTTATGGAATTGTACAAGTTCCCACCGGACCATGGTTCTGTCGAAAATGTGAATCTCAAGAAAGAGCCGCCAGGGTGGTGAGTAGAAGCTGCAATAGTGTGCAAAGCATTGCCGTACAAAATCAGACCCAAATTGTTAGATGAGCCCAGCATACTGTTCACAGCAGGAGTTAGCAAGATGTGTCTAGGAAACAGAATGTGAAGTCTGTAGCCTATCTGGTTCCCTGGAAGGCTGGTGTATACTGCCCATGAAATTGGAGGCTCCATCCTGTGGGTTACTACAACACTTTATTCTTTGCAGTTCATGCCTGCATCATCAGACATTTCCTCCGCAGATATGCACATGTTGTTCCAAGAACACCATTTAGGGTTGGCTCAGTAACAGCTTTACTCTCTTCATTTTTTATGACTGCATGTGAGCCCGTGTATTTTCAGGAGCATCAACATTTCTCTTGTGCTTACAGACTTCACATACTGAGCGCCTGTTATTGGAAAATAACAAGGATGTATGCCCAATATATAGATAGGTACACAAAAGGCTGTTTGTTTAAAAAGGAGAGAGGAAGGATTTGCTATTGGGAATGAAATTTAATTTTGAATAGTCTGAAGAATTGCCCTTCTCCCCCCAAGGATGCCCGCATATTAAAAGCCTTTGATGGCTGATTCCTCCAAATGAAATTCCTCATAAAGGCACAGGACTTGGACAAATGGGGTTTTGTTTTGTTTTGATGAACCCTGGTCAGTTGGCAACATTACCCAATGAAAGTGTAAAGGACATACACCACTTAGGAAATTAGACAAGAACTTTATTGTCTCCCTTAAACTAAAATGGAATACAGCAATTCCTGACTTCAACTAAGTCCACTGCCACCGAGTGGTTAAAGATAATATTTACAAACCCTCTTCCCCTTAAGGCAGCTTTGTTGGGTCTGATGCTGACTCCTACTAATTCGAAACATTATTTTTCCCCAATCCTAGCTAAAAGCCTCCTGAAGCCTGACATTTAAAAAGAAAACACTGTGTTCCTTATTTCTCCAAAGTGAAAAAGGATTGCAAAGTTTGTGCTGTCTTTCACTCAGCTAGTCCCAAAGGTTCTACCAGATCCTTTTGCATAGTGATCTTCCAGACAACACAGCTATGTCTCTGAAAAAAGGATTGTTTGAGAAGTTACTGTTTTGACTATAACTCCCAGAATCTTTCACCCAATATGGCCATGGCTCTGGGATATAAGATATGAGCAAAATCATGATGCTGTAACAGACAAGGATAGCCACAAGAGCAACAGGTGCATTCACAATACTACACTACACTGTTATAGTGCTATTTTTCTATTTTTACTGCTATGGGTGTTTTCTGTTGAATTCTGGGGTTTTTAGTTTAGGGAAGCCTAAGAACTCTCTGGCTGAGAATTCTAAATATCCTTCCTTATAATGCAAATCCCAGGATTCCACTGGAGGCAGCTGTAGCAATAAAAGTGGAATAATAGCACTATAACAGTGTAGTGCGGTATTGTCCAAAGATACAGGCTTTTAGTAGCTCTCTAGCATAGCACTATATGTGCCCCATTTGCCAACCTAGAAGTGGGAAAACATGCAGAGAAATCTTTTCACTGTATGCTCTCTGTGAAATGAGCATGGGGCCATTGTTAGGATGATGCACACCCAACTGGTCATAGGGGCACTGGCACAAGCCAAAAACTTGCTACCTTGTGGAACCAATCCTACCCAGGAGCAACAAGAGTAAAGTGCCCAATTTATTCATCATCATCAAAAGAGAAAGAGAGAGAGTGAAAGAGGAGCACTTCACTAATTTATATGGAGTTAGCATGGTGTAGTTATTTCAGTGTAGGACTAGATTCAAATCCCTGCTCAGCCATGGAGATGCACTGGATGACCATGCAAGTCTCACTCTCTCAGCTTCAGAGGAAGGCAGTGGCAAACCTGTGTTGAATAAATCTTGCTAAGAAAACTTCATAATGAGGTCTCCATAGTTGAGATGAAGGCACATAACACCAACATTTATATGGATTGAATACATGTTTAGAAATAATTACTATAAACCTAATAGAAATACAATACATTTTTCCACAGTTGGGAAAATTGACAGCTCTACTTGCTGCCCAAATACAGTATCATATCCAACATTTTACAGATGAAAATTGGGATACATTGGCCAAGCAACAAAAGGATATGATCAAAATGGCAAAAGTTATTGAGGGAGAGAACTCACAAGCTAAGAGAGGTGGCAGCTGTTTGTTTTTGTTTGAGCCTATTGGAAAGGGCAAGATTTTGCTTTCCTCCAAGGATCTCAAAGGGGACAAATGTTTCTTCTTTGCCTTCTTTTTATCCTCACAACAATCCTACGAAGTTAATCAAAGTAAGAAAGAATGGCTGGCCCAGGATCACACAGTAGTTTTTTTATGTCTTAAGTGGAGACAAGGTAACCCAAGGGACAGGAGAGAAAAGAGGGATACTGATGAGACTATGCAGTTGAGACACAAGTGGCTGTACAGATGGGCATCATGCAGCCACCCCTTTACTGGCCAGATTGGGGCCATGGCAACTTCACAGCGTGGCCCTCATCCAGCCTCTGGAGAGTGCAAAAAGGAGCCATGAAAAACAGCTCCTTTTTGCGCTTTCCAAGGGGTGCCATTGCCACGACGGTGCGGCTTTATGATGCCCCTTCGGCACTGCATCATGTAGATCATTGTGTAGATCAGTACGCATCAAAATGATGTCCTAGGGATGGAGGGAGGGCATCCAGCATGAGGACACTGTGCCCTAACTGTCCATAGGCCCACAAGTCAAGTTGGAAGAGGAAGCTGGGAAGGGATAGAAGATGGGAGTAGAGCCAGCTTATAAAGAACCAGACCCCTGGAGGTGAAGAAAGGAGGTAGAACGTAGACAGAAGAGTCTACAGCACAGTTTGTAAACAGTTACTTTTTTGGACTGCAGCTCACAACATGGCCAATGGAAGATTTTCAGAGTGGTACCCCTAAAAGAGTAACTTTTCCACATACTGATCTGCGGGTGGTATGGACTGAACTCCATGAAAGAGAAACCCAGAGTCTACAGCCAATTAGGTAGTGATGAGAAGATGGAGGTGGAAAGCAGAGCAAAGACACAGAATCCTGATAAGGAAGACTGGTTGCAGAGGAAAGGGGTCAGAAGAGTGGCAAAGCATGGGCGAGTAAATGGGGGAAGATAAATGGAAGAAATTGAACCTAGATTACTGGCTAAAGAGCTGGCTGGATGTTGCAGCCTGTACATTGGTATAGAAAGTCAAGGACATAGCCACATTACCTACAGTCATCTGAGCTATCCTAAACAATAAGGGAAATGAATTCAGAGACACAGCCATGTTAGTCTGGAATGTCAGTATGCAAAGGGATCTTGTAGCACCTTTAAGACTATCTGTGCAAAAGAAATAAGCTTTTATCTGACAAAGCAGACCAAGTCTACAAAAGTTTATTTCTTTTGCACAGTTAGTCTCAAAGGTGCTACAAGATCCCTTTGGATGGGGGAATGTAACGCCAAAGCTTAAGGTAATTGAGTTATTGTTGGTGTGTTGAACATAACTTACTGTTTGATTTTATCAGGACTAAAACTGTTCTGTTTGGTTGTGCTACAAGGGTGGGGAGGAGGTTTTCCCCAGTAAAGGGAGGGTCATACCACAGGGCCTTGTGATGTGGTACAGCCTCTGGCTTGCTGTGATAAACAGATGCATGCGTGCAACCATCTTACTGCCCAGACTTCTTTTAGGAAAGAAAGATTAGCTGTGTTTGGTCTGTCAGCTGACAGAGGGAGCAGATAAACCGTCTCCATGCATTGTTGAGGAGATTTTGCTGAGCACCAAATAAGAAGTTACCTGCAAGGATTTTGAGAATCCCATTTTGAAGAGTGGAGTGGAAGAGGATGTAAAGTTCAAGTGGAGTTTCTGCAAGAGTGAAGTAATGCTCACCTACAAGTCTGTTTCTTCAGCCATGGAAGCTTTCTTGCTTCTTCCATTACCCTTTCTCTAGAGCCTGGAAATCTTGCATGCTGGCTAGATGATTGTGGGAATTGTCACCCCAAAAGTATCTTTTCCAGGCTCTGCTTGTCTTAGTCTTCCCCAGCCATGTTCCTTGTGGTTCTCTTGGACTACAGCTTCCAATGGCTAGGTCATCTGGAAGTGAGCAGAACTTCTGAAGAGGAGACGATTTGGGAAAGGCCTGGCTAGCTATCTTGCACCTTTTAAACATATTGGTGTTTTCTGTAACTGCTTTAGGTTTATAAACAACTACTAAAGAAGTAGAGCCTGGAATCCTCTACATCAGTGGTTCTCAAACTCTGGTCCCAGATAGTTTGAACTTCAACTCCCAAAAATCCCAGCCAGTATGGCCAATGCTCAATCACATTCTGGGATTCGAAGTCCTGAGCATCTGGAGGTCTGGAGTATGAGAACCACTGCTCTATTTTATATTTGATGACAATTTTAGCACTGGCTTTTGGGAGAAAGTCTATAGTGACATAGTCACTTCATGTAAACACGTGTAATTTACACAGAGTAATGTAAAGACCTGCAGATATAGTTTTTCCCCCAAAGGTTTTGCAAAGCCTTAATTCCTCTGAATTAGTGTTGTAGGAATTGCTTTCTTTTAAGTCCTAAAGCTATTGTCTTTGCCAGTACCGATTCACTATCCGTTTTGAAAATGCTTATCTTAAAACACACGTACACATCAGAAAACCACTGATAGCCCTTTGGCTATGTACAGACTTACATAATTTGAATGGCGAGCCTGCTGTGAAAGCTCACACACCATGTCCTTTGTAGACACATCATCCTCTGTCCTAAATTGAGGTCAGGGGAAATTGATTCTGTGTGTTTACAGTAAAAGTCAGCTGCATATATAATCCTGATTGGCTGGACATGGGTGATGTCACCGGCTTGCCTTCCTACTTGTCTTCAGTGCCGTTTCAACAATGAAAACACATTCTGCTTTTTAAAAATACAGTGTGGGAAGAATGCACTTTGACAGAGGCAGTGCATACCTGGCATCTCCATGCAGGGATGGGAAAGACTTTCACTTGAAACCCTGCTAGGCCAACCTTGACAATAGCTAGATGGATCGATGCAGAGTTTTTAGGGATTATTCAGGTGGTGAAAATAATCCTCTGAAAATAATCCCGGTAGGATGTAGGGTGAATATTTATTGTCCACATGCATTTTGAATGCACCCTTTTAAATTTGGGGACAGGCTGCCAAAAAAAACCCCATTGAACCTGGGATAATCCATCGTGGATTTTTCTTCCCCTAATTTTCCTAAAAGATTTACATTGTCAGCTGGGTCAGTAACAAATGTGACTGGATCTGGGATAAACTGGGATAAAACTCTCCATGCCTTGAATATGCTTCGAATGTGCAGCCTCATTATTGACTCCATCTTCATTTGAGTGCTGATACGTGTGAGCAACAGAACTTGCAAAGATGCACATAGATGCAGTTCCAATTAAAAAATTGGTGTGCACAACAAAACCGGAATGCATTAGTGAGTATGTTTAGATAGTCACACTATTAAAAAATAAGACTGAATAGGACCCTAAACATCCTATCAGAAGTTTAAGGAGACAAACAAAAAAGTGGGTAAATTACTGGAAAGGTTAAACAGTACAGAAACATTGTTTAGTTTGCTATCCAAATATTCTGTCAAAATGAGCCAGCATGGTATATTGGTTTAAGTATTAGACTAGGACTCCAGGAGACCAGAGTTTGAATCCCCACTTGGCCAAGGAAATTCACTGGGTGACTGTGCAAGTCACACACACACAGCCTCAGAGGAAGGCAAAGGCAAACTCTCTCTGAATGTTGTTGGCAAGAAAACCCTGTAGGTTTGCCTTAGAGGTATCATCAGGCAGAAATGGCTTAAAGGCACACAAGAACCATGAAGCCAAGAGGTCAGTAATCTACATTTTCAGATAATTAGTTACAGTTTTTATTCAGGTCTGCAAAAGTAGTTACACATTCAATGTAACTGGTATATTGTATATTGCAACTAATTATAAAGTTAAACATTTGAAGAAGAAACCTTTTGCTTTATCAAAAGTAATTAAATTGTTACATTTCAGTTACTTTTAAAAAATCTGAATGCTTGGACATTCAACAGCCACTGTCCTCCACATCATCTCATTGTCCACCAAAGAGACACAGTGCAAGCCAGCATTTGAATCATGTTTGATTCCTCTTCCTTTACAGCAACAGATTTTTATAGTAGGAAAAAAAGGTGAGAGAAGTAGTTTCAAAACATGCAGGGCATTTACAAGTGGAAGATGCCCATGTCTAGATCGCTCACATGGAAAACTCAGTGATTGCGAGCAATTACAAGATAAAAATCATGTTTGGAAGCATCCTAAGAGGTGTCCCTTCATCTTTCTTTCTTTCTTTCTTTTTCTTTCTTTCTTTCCCCATTTTTAAAGGTTTGATCTGGTTTTGCAAGAGACTGTACATTATAGCAACTCAACCAGTTTAAGTTCTCACATAAACGTGGATATATCCCCAATAGATCTCAGAAAAACAGGCTACCTTGAGCTCTATGGGCCTCCAGTCTCAAGCTCATTAGTTTAGCACAAATGAATATACTGTATGTTTGTTTCTTCCATCTAGGCACTGGCTATATGTTCTGGGGCTAAAAAGCTTTTAGAATTATTCAAAAGCGCAGTTTTGTGCTTAGGCTCACCCCAACAGTGCCAGTTATTTTGGCCAGAGCTAAGCCATATATGTCCTCTGTGATGTGGTAATATGGATAGAAGTACCTCTGGGCATAAGCAGAGTGCCGTTCAACCTGAGTCTCTACAGCTGAATCCCAGTGTCTGAGACAAACAACCTCCGGATGTTCCTTCTTTCAAGAATTACACCCCCTCTTCCTCCTCCTTGTTCCCAAGGGGGGGGGGGGGGGCATGTGCTGCACCACTAGATGAAGTGCTAAAGCTGGTTTGCTTTGTAAAGGAATTGTTGGCTGGCCCTTTGAGACAAACTGGCTGGAGGGCAACCTGTGGGAAAGGGTGGGGAGTAGTGGAGTGGGAGGAGAGAAAACACGTGAAGGCTTTAACAGTCATGTTTGAGAAAAAGCATTAGACTCTTTCAAAGGCTGAGTGGGCCAGTTGTCTGGCTGGCTAGCTGGTACAGCTATTTAACCCTTCTTGTTAGTGATTATAGTTTTACTAAAAGTGCAATGGGAGAGGTGCTTTCATCCAAGGGGAACGGAGGGACCTTTTCAAGTGCAAATTTCCCTGATGTAGGGCCCTTGCTCCTCTTGAGTGCCAAGTCCATCCCTTGGAAGAGAAGCCCTGAATAACTAGACTTCTGCTCCTCAAAAGGCATCCTATCAAAGTTCATCACAAAATATCTGCCTCTTCTTATCCCCACTCTGATTAACCTTGTGATCGTCTCCGCTACTTGCAGTGGCTGGTGTGTGTGTGTGTGTGTGTGTGTGTGTGTGTGTTTGTGTGTGTATTATGTGCCTTCAAGTTCATTTCCAACTTATGGCAACCCTAAGGTTTCCTTGGTCATGAGATTTCCTTGGCAATATTTTTTCAGAGGAGGTTTGCCATTGCTTTCCTCTGAGGCTGAGCAAATGTGATTTGCCCAGCGGGTTTCATGACTGCGAGTCAAACCCTGGTCCCCAGAGTTCTGGCCTAAACCTCTATGCCATGCTGGCTCCTACTGTATCCCAACCCAGCACAGTTGGGGGGGGGTTTAGATATGATGCATACCCATACCTCCAACATTTTAACAATGAAAAACTGAAACGTGTGGCCAAGTAACATCCAAGGGTGGTCAAAATGGTAACATTATCAATAAAGAACTCCCAAGCTAGGAGAGGCTGCAGCATTTTGCTTTGGCCTGTGTATGCAAGGAAGGGCAGAATTCCTCTCCTCTTCCTCCTACAAAGTTAACTGAGCACAAACTACTTTTGCACGTTTGAACTCAATTTGAAGCAATTGAGTCAGCTGGAGGACCAAAATAGAAAGTGGGAGGAGGAGAGAGAAACTGAGATATTTTAAAAGCAGCTGAAAAACTTGGATGACAGAGAATTAATTGGGATTGTCTGTCCCAAATCAGGACAGGTGGATGCCCAGAAATGTTTTTAGTGTTGGTCTAGTGCTGGGATGATCCTAGTTCAAAGCCCAGATACCCTTGAGACCAGACACTTACTCTCAATGAAACCTCTCCTTCCAGAGTTCTGTTGGGAATAAAAACAAGGAGGAGGATTATGTATCTTGTTTTTGAGCTTGTCTGAGAAAGGATAGGATATAAATATAATAAATAACAAATAAATGTATGATGTCTAAGAAGAACACATTACAACCAATGGAAAGGGAATGTTGGGAGGAAGCTGGTCAAAGATTCATTGCTTTGCTTTGGATTTGAACAGATTTAATGAATGTTAATACATTTTAATAAAATCACAATTTTTGAAATATGAGATCACAGTCGCATCCTGATACAGCAAAAGGGTATTTGAGTTTAAGAGAATAAACAGCTTGTACTATATAGCATGGGGGAAAGACCATGATAATAGCAGGCAATGGACTCCAGCAAAAAACTGCAGCAACAGCATAGCCTCCAGCATTTGACAGATGAAAACAAGACACATGTTGCCAAGTAATATCAGACTGTGGTCAAGATGACAAAAGCTATTAAAGAGGAAGAATAAAAAATCCATATGATTATGTTATGGAATATACTTTGTTTATACCCAACTTTCCCCTCAAAGTTAGGATTCAATATGGGCTGTCTCCTTTTAGATTCAGCCCATGTATTATAATGTGGGGGACAATGCCCATGACACATTCCAGATACTTTGAAAGCACTGTGACACTTTTTGTTGTTGTTGTTGTTGTTGTTGTTGTTGTTGTTGTTCTAATCTTGGGTTTTTCTCTTGGTCTTTTCTTTTGGAATTTCAGAGGTGTGAGCTGTGTCCCCATAAAGATGGAGCACTGAAGCGGACTGATAATGGAGGTAAGATTCCCTTTGTGGGTAACAGTGATCACCTGGAATTAAAACAACAGCCCAGTGAGCAAAGACTGCACATCTATTTTTGGAACAGTTTTTAGGACAATAAGAAAATAAAGAGTCTATCAGCACCTTAAAGATTAATCATTTTTATTTGCCATCATCTTATGTAGACTGAAGCTCACTTCATCAGTCTTAGACTTTGTTGTTATCAATAGCTTTTTATCCAGGCAAAGGCCACTACAATCCTTATCCCCACCAGTGAGTTTTCTGTGGTGCAGTAATATTGCTTTGTGTAGAGAAATCTGGTCATGTTAGCACACACCTGCTCTCTGAAGCATACAGTTAGCCCTCCATATCGATGGATGTTTTTAATCCACAGATTCAAGCATCCACAGATTGAAAATGTTCCAAAAAATATAAATTCCAAAAAGCAAATCTTGGCTTTGCCATTTTATACAAGGGACACCATTTTACTACTCATTATATTTAAAGGGATTTGAGCATCCAAGGATTTTGATATCCACGGCAGGGGCCTGGAACCAAACCACAGCGGATACCAAGCCACACTGTTCAAGTTTAGGGTATTGCCTTATGTTGATCACATGAATTCCATAGGGTTTTCTTAGGCAAGGAATAATCAGAGTGGATTTATTACATCAATGAAAACAAGGCCCAGCCTAAAAGCTCTATTTTACCCCACCACTGCATCTCCCTGGATATTGAAGCCATTATAATTGCAAACATCTCTGTGATCATTCCCTTATGGACATGCTTTTGTCTTTCATCCAGGCTGGGCCCATGTTGTCTGTGCTCTGTACATCCCTGAGGTGCAGTTTGCTAATGTTCTCACCATGGAGCCAATCGTCCTCCAGTATGTGCCCCATGACCGGTTCAACAAGGTAAAAGACCTCTCTGTTCCCTTCAGTACCCTCTGTCTTGGACTGTCAGCCGCTTTTCCAGGGAACTGCTTTTTCTTGACCTCTCATTCTCCTGTGCTTTGTTCATTTATGCAAATCTACTTTTAATTTTAAAATATAAAAAATAAAAGTGTTTTACAATTCTTTTTTTAAAAAATAAGCATGCCAATGGCTGCATCTACACTGCAGAATTAATGCAATTTGACACTGCATTAAATGCCATGGCTCAATGCTGTGGGATTTTGGGATTTGAAGTATGGTGAGCTATTCAGCGTTCTCTGTGCTCGGGTGCACCTACAAACAACAAGTCCCAGCATTCCATGGGATGGATCCATGACAGTTAAAACAGTGTCAAACTAATTCTGCAGCGGCAGCATCCTCAGTTAACAAAGCCTCTGACAGAAAAGATCCTTTTCACAAAGTCTTTTTATGCTCACCTAAGTGGCATTAGTTGTATTGACAAGGTGATACCTCTCTAACAAATGAACAGGTCTAGATTTTGGGAGGCTCACACAATAGGATGAAAACTGAACATGATGCATACAGTTCAAATTGTTGTTGTTGCTGTTGTAGACTTGTTATATCTGTGAAGAGCAAGGCAGGGAGAGCAAAGCAGCCTCTGGAGCCTGTATGACTTGCAACCGGCATGGCTGTCGGCAAGCCTTCCACGTCACTTGGTGAGTCCATATTTTTTCAGTTTGCATGTTACTTACTTCTTCACCTGTTCCTCTCTCCAGATATTCCAATATATCACTTCATAATATGTGTGTTTGGATTTGGAATCACATGTTAAGACATGAAAGGGGAACAATGAGGATCTTAACAAGTTCTTTGATGGCTTCCTCCTAGAATAGGGAACGTGTACTGTTACCTTCTTGGCTGGCTGGCTCTGTCTCCTGTATTGATCTTGAACAGCCTGATCCACTCAGGCATAACCTAATTTAGTTTCACTGACAGGATACATTAAAGTAAAACTAGGGTCACAGACCCACTGCAGATATAATCCAGTTTGAGACTGCTTTAACTGCTCTGGCTTAATGCTAGGAAATTCTGGGAACTGTAGTTTTGTGAGACATTTAGCCTTCTCTGTCAGAGAGCTCTGATGCCACAATAAACCACAGTTCCCAGGATTCTCTAGCATTGAGCCAGGACAATTAAAGTGGTCTCAAACTGGATTATTTCTGCAGTGTGTTTTGGACCCAAGT
Source organism: Sceloporus undulatus (assembly GCF_019175285.1). Classification (NCBI taxonomy): domain Eukaryota; kingdom Metazoa; phylum Chordata; class Lepidosauria; order Squamata; family Phrynosomatidae; genus Sceloporus; species Sceloporus undulatus. Next base: position 91,537,028 of record NC_056527.1, on the reverse strand, counting down.
CACTGCAAGTACAAAGTATATCTTTGGACCTTACACACCAGCAAAAATTCTGACTGCTCCCCAGTGGCTTACAGTCATGTTATGGGTTGCTGGCTGGTTATTTCATATTTAATTCACTATCGATTTCACCAACCGATTGCAACCTGACTGGGACCCGGGATGCAGCCAGGTTACAATTGCCTGGCGGCATTGGTGTCAAACTGAGTATGATAGAACCTGCCAGCAACCTGCAACCCGACTGCAGTCAGGTTTTTTGTTGTTGTTGTTGATGATGATGTGATAAGGTCCTTTATTGCTGACAAACATATAAAAAAGGATGCAATAGCAGATAATATAAGCAACGAAAGTGTTCTCATGTTGCTTTGGCTGAATGCTAACACAGCCTCAAGAATGAACACTCTCTGAGTCCACAATGCTAGACATTATAGATATCATAGTTCCAGATGGACTCTTCTTGTTTTGGGGCAAATAATAATAATTAATAATTTGTTTTATTTATATACCGCTATTCCAAAGATCATAGCGGTGAACAGCAAGTAAGCTAATTAGCAAGTAAGCTAATTTGCCCCCAACAGTCTGGGTACTCATTTTAGCGACCTCGGAAGGATGCAAGCCTGAGTCGAGCTTGGGCCCTTTTGCTGGTCTTGAACTCGCAACCTTGTGGTTTCGAGTGAATGGCTGCAGTACAGGCATTTAACCACTGTGCCACCAGGGCTCCTCAAAACTCTGGTATTTTCCCTTTCCAAAACTGGGACAAAGGGAATCCTTCCTAGGTGAGGGTTATATACCTTAACAGGTAAGTCTTGTAGAACCTAGGATATGATGTCCATGAGTTCAAGAAGAGTGTGCTTCTGCCCTTCTCCTTTCCCCTGAGAGCAGGAGAGGAGAAAGATTCCTGCTCATAGTGGAAGCACTATGACCTTACCTGTGCTGGTATCTCTGTTAATCACCCTGGTTTTATCTATGTTACTCTTTATGCTTAAGGTCACTTCATGGACTAACTTGAACAGAGTACAGTAAAGCTAAAAAACATCTAAATGTGGTCTATAAAGCAAATTAATGTATACACATATAAATATATGTTATATGTGGTTGAGAAGCCCGGTTACTACAATCTGCACAAATCTCCTGCAAGTGCAATTCAAAATATCTCCTTTTACAGACTTTTCAAAATACATCCGTGGAATAGCCTGATCCGGATGCAGGTGATATAGAGAGCCAACACATTTGCCCGTTACATACATAAACACACGCAGAATTTAAAATCATAAATCTCAATGATCACTCCAGATACCATTTGTCATAGCAAGAGAAACATACAGACAGCTATAACTGCAACCTGTCCAAAAAATTTCCAGTAGTTTTCCTTTGTCACTGTAACTGAAATAAGAAGAAATGGGTTATTCTTCACCTGTACAGTCCACCATTTGGAACTTTCCACAGTCTTGTAGAAGTATTTTGGTGGCAGCTCCACCCATCTCCAGCAACCCTACATAAGGGGCTTCCTGCTGAAACCATTAGTTCCTTCTTATCTGTTGCTGCTGCAGCAGCAGCATTGTGAGGAACTGTGCTGTTGAGCTACTTTAAAATAAAATACCTTTAAAATGAGTATGAGGAAGTGTCAAGTCTGGTAGGATACCAAGTTCAGAACACCAGGTTTTGGTAATTAATACTCAGAAAACCTTTATTAAGAAACTGTAGTTCTACTCCAATGATGTTCAATGTCAGAACTGACCAGCAAGCATTGAAATTGTGTAATTAAACTACACAGTTTCAAACCTCATGTGGGCTTACCTGTATATATTCGACTATAAGTTGACCTCATGTATAAATCAAGGGTAAGTTTTGGTGCCAAAATTATGGATTTTGCCATGACCCATGGATACGTCAAGGGTAAAACATGGAGTATCCTTCAGTGAGTGTATGTGTACAGACAGCAAGAGCGAGTCTCGTTGAGGCCTTTTGCTTCAGCGTTTCTACTTTGATTTCAGCCTTCACCCCAGATAGCAGGGCCAGCAAAGGTGGGAGATGGACTCTGTTTAAAAGCAATCAGTAGCCCAAGACTCTTTCTGCTGGGCTAAAGAGAAAAAGAACCTCTGTTCCGAGTACATGGAGAAATACCGAAAGAGCTGCTATCACATTACCATACTGACTCATAAATAAGTTAACCTGGGATTTTGGGGGTCAATTTTTGGGCATAAATGTTTAGACTTATAGACGAGTATATATGGCCGTTCTTATACGTTACAATTTATAAACACACATTCCCCTCTCATTCCCATACCACCCCTCCTATGTTATTGCCACCAGATACCTTTCACAGAAACAACTTTGAACCAACTTGACTCATGCTTCTTCTGCACCTGAGATCACCTTATCTCTTGCAGTACCTTTTTCTACTATATTACCCATCACACCAGCTACTCAATTTTTATGGCAGGCAAGGTCCATTGTGGAAGCTAGAAGTAGGGACCAGAGGAATGATACCTAGCACTCCTTTGCTTACTGCTCCTCCCCCTCCAAGCAGAAATAATTGAAATCCCTGTGGAAAACAGCAAGCAGGGGAATTAAGGAAGAAAGGAGTGGTGTAGCTACAAGACGGAGGGCAAAATGAGGCCATTGCTCCCCTCATGAGAACTTTACACTTGGAATGAAATTTTCCTTCAGTCCTAAAATTTCTATCATTGTAGTAACTTAAGACTTTCACTGAACATTTAGAAATTTATCTATTTATCTATCTTTGAAATTATTTGAACAAAATTAGAAATGTTCAAATAAAAGAAGTAGGCAAAGTTACCACGGGAATGAAAACATAGCAAATACAAGAATTCTAGGTGTGAATGATTTCCAGTGCATCACTCTCTGAAATGCTAGGAATTTGGGGACTGAAGGAAAAATTCATCTGTGAGGCAAAATTCTTGTTTACAGCCTACTCCATAACTAGAAGGCAGGAAGTAGAAAGCAGAGGAAGGATTAAGCATCCTGTTTGCCACGTCTGTCCTATATATCACTGTTTCATCTTTCTGTTCCTCTTTTCTCCTGGAAATTACATCTTCCCTTTGCTGCTTTCTATATGCTTAATGGAAACCCCACATTCCCATGGCAGGGGCATTTGCCAAGCGTATAATTCTCGGTCAGTAGAGAAGTAGAACAAGCAACAAGGGATTAACTCTTCTTCTTCTTCTTTTGAATATTTTACTAGTTTTATAAAAACAAATAAAATAAAATAAAAGTACATAATGAACATTGTTATACGTTATCATTTTATACCATTTCTCTAAAGTCTTTCACATACTAAACGAATGTATGACATTTATAGCATCTATAATATGATACTTCCCTTTTCTATCTCCTCAGTAACTGATCCCTCTTAGTTAGTTTTGGGATTAACTCTTCTTCTGATAGAAAACAGGACCAAATAAGGAAAAAAAACCAAAATAAAATTGCCTCTGACTTATGTAACTCTTTAGAAGTAATTTGTATACCTAGGCCTTTCAAAATTATACTTTAGAGGTGGGCAGTTTCTGGGACCCAGGACTGACCCACTTGGGCTCCTCTGGGCACCACCCTCCCCATAAGCAAAGTGTGCATATTCTGGGAGACTGATTCTCTTTAAAAACAAGGTGTATAGATACGTACCTTGTTTTTGTTGTTGTTGTGTGTCATCCAGTCTTTTCCAGCTTATGGTAACCCTAAAGCAACTGTATCACAGGGTTTTCTTGGCAAGATTTGTTCAAAGGAGTTTTTGCCATTGCCTTCCTCTGAGACTGAGAGAATATGACTCTACCCAAGGTCACCAAGTGGGTTTCTATGGCCAAACAGGGATTCAAACCCTGGTCTCCAGAGTCATAGTCCAATGCTCAAACCACTACACCATACTGGCTGTCATGCATAGATGCTACATATCTGTTTATATGGGGGGGGAAAGTGTCTATTTTGCAAATGTGATGGTAGAGGACAGGGAAGGTGTTACATGTAGTCCATAGGTTGTATGTGGGGCCTATTCCCCGCTTTAAGCCTTAGATTTAACAAAAATACATATCATTTATTTTTCTTTCTTCTATGTTAGTGGAGTGATGTGTTTTGTATGTGTTTTGAGGGGAAAGAAAGACTGCTTTCAAAGTACTTGGCATGGAAATCATGCCTAGCACTCCATGGATCTCCAGTTTCCATTTACTTGTGAAGGAGAACAATTGGCTGAAGTAGCAAAAAAGCCTGTAGATTGTTATCCATTTAGTTCTTGGGCTGTGTAACCATTTCAGGACTGATGGGTAAGTATGCAGGAAAAAGCACTAGAATAGGTTATCTTGCTTATATGGGTGTTTGTTTAATTAAAAAGCTGACAATAAAGCAGAGGCAACAGCTGTGTGTATCCATTGCTGGCAATGAAGAAACCTGGTTTTGTTTTTGACTCAGATGTCTGGGGTTTGGTTCATAACAACTCATTTCCATTTTTTTAGTGCCCAAATGGCTGGGCTTCTATGTGAAGAAGAAGTCTTAGAAGTGGACAATGTGAAATATTGTGGCTACTGCAAGTATCACTTCAATAAAATGGTGAGTCAAAATCTTCTTGCTACTGTCAAAAACACAGATCATTTGAATTTAACAAATAAATAAATACTTGAATTTCATATCTAATGCAACATACAAGATATATGACACATGGGCTGAGGTCTTGATTGAGAGGCATCTTCTGATCCTGATCCAACCCTGAAATCCACGTTAAAAGCCAGACAGTCAACGTGTCCAGCCCCTCCCAACAGCAAGTGATGGTGTGACAAAGAGTTATGACAGGACTCTACAGGGGTCCCTGCTTTTGCTCTTTTGGGAAGGGATCAGTCACACCATCCTGCAGGACCCCACTTGCAGAACTCTTGCTCAGTGCAGCTGGGAGACTTAAGGTGGGTTTCAGGGGCATTTACAATTTGACAATGATACTGGAAACAAAAAAGGGAATGGTAAATAGTTACAAGGTCATATGACATAACTGATTATCATGGTGTGAGCCATGGTTTGATTGTTAAAGGATCCAAGTTTGATATCTGGGATCTAGAGGAGTAATGAGCAAGTGGTGCGGCTGGGAAAGACTGCTGGATGCTGCTCTAGATCTTCAGCAGGGCTGGGAGATCTTCAGCTTTACAGCTGTTGATGAATGCTGCTTCTGTCATATGTCACATTGGCCAATTTGGCTTGGACTGATAAGAACTGATGTTCAACAACATCAGAGGGCCAGGGGTTCCTCATCCTTCATCTTGTTTCCTTTGTAAAATCAGCATGTCAGATTAAACAATACTGGATTAGATAGGGCCATAGCAAAGTTCCTTGTAGCAAATCAAACCATCTATCCATCTAGTCCAATATTACTTATACTGATTGACTTTCTGGGGTTTCAGGCCTTGCCCATATGAGCCAAAAGGACTGTTTCCCCACTGTTCTGGTGGCATCCAGACAATGCACAGCCCCAACTCCGGTTCTGATGCAAACAGTCCGCATGATGTCTGACATGTTATGCATCAGAACTGGGGTATAACACCAATAAATGGAAAAGGATCCTTAGCGGTGCAATGGCTAAAATGCTGGTACTGCAGTCACAAGGTTGTGAGTTGGATCCCAGGGGGCTCCAAAGTTGACTCAGCCTTCCATCCTTTCATAGGTCAGTAAAATGAGTACCCATCTTGTTGGGGGCAATTGGCTTTCAGATTGTAAACTGCTTAGAGAGTGCGGAGTTCACTGATAAGTAGTACAAAAATGTACATGCTGTTACTGCTGCTATTGCTATAACACCCTTAACATGAATTTTAAAAATTTAGCCATTGCTCCAGATCATCCGGGAAACTCTGGAGCCCTCCATTCCTATGCTGGGGCAGCTGGCTGTACACAGGTCCCATAAAACCGGCCTGCAGATCTGCTTCAGCAGCAGCAGCAGCAGATACAATGGGCAGCTCAGAGGGATGTGCATGGAGACTGCTGCCCAAGAACAGGAACGGAGGACTAAGTAACAGCGAAGTCAAGGAAGGGCCAGGGCCAGGATACTCCAGACTGCCCCTGGAGTATATTGGCTCCTGCAGACAAGGCCTCAGACAGAAGTCATGCAGGGGTCTTTCTAGAATTTCAGCCTGGGGATGACTCATTCTGTATTTTGCCTGCAAAACATACATTACAGGGTTACGTTTTGGCTCTTCACCATTTATCAATGAGTGATCAGTAAAGTTGAATCAGTTCCACCCCCCCCCCACCCCCACGAAAGGCAAATGCTGTAGTGCTGATAATCCTTTGCATGTTACAAATGGAATGGGGTGTGTGAGACAGCTTTATCCAGGACAAGTTGGCAAGTGGCTCAGATCTATCTGGAGGTCATGAGTGGTTATCATCCCTGTCACTTAGAATGATTAAGAATGCCAGCCAACTCCCCAAAGCAAAACCAGAGAGCTCCACGCCCTGCTTTCCATTACTCCTAATAATGTATTTTGCTTTGCCATTCATCTGAAATCAAGTTTAGCCATTCGCAAAACTGAGACATTTATTTCTAGCCGTTAGAATGAGGCAATAGTGCTATGGCAATATTATTTTGTCATTTGTGAGTATTAGCAAACGTTTATATAGCAATGAGCAAATTTACTTTTGTTATGTCTTATCTTGTTTGCCTTTCTGACAGCGCAGCAAGGTAGGTAAGCAAGAGAACTTCTTGAGGCTTGCTCACTTTCAAGGAAATGGGCAAGGCAACCTGGGGAGCAATAGCAAAAGGATCAATGACCCTGAGGATGTGTAGAGTGCCTCTTCATTCACTGGCAACTAAGGCAACATAAACTCCAACATTTCAGATGAAAATTGAGACACACATGGCCAAGCAACTTCAGAGTATGATCAATATGTCAAATGTTATTAATGAAGAAGAACAGACAAGCGAGGAGAGGCTGCAGCAGTTTGCATTTGCCGAACCCTTCTGGAAAGGGCAAGATTCTGACCCTCTCCTCCTCCTGTATCCCCATTGAGTTAATTGAGTGAAAACTATATTTGCACTTAGAACTCAGTTTACATCAACTGACATAAGGCAAAGATGGAGGGGGGAAAGTGCAAGTAGAAAAGAGAAACTGGGACATTTTTAAAGTCACTGAAAAAGTAGGAGGACAGAGGATTAGTCAGGCCTGTCCCTGCCTAATTGGGACAGTTGGAGGACATGAGGTAAAGACTTTCATGTCAGCAGATTGGTTTTACAGACATTTGAGCCCTGGCAGTAGATGACTGGAGCAAGAAATCCAAATATCACCCCCTGAGAAAAAATGGGGGGGGAGACACTTTTTTGGTCTAAAAGTCCCCAGAATCCCTCATCCAACATGTCCAACAGGAGGAGTCTGGACATTGCAGTTCAAAAAGTAACATTTTCAAGCTGTAATCTCTTTCGTCCACAAAAGAATGTAGCATCCAATCCATGTGACTTGTCGAAATTAACAGAAGCTGAGGAAGAACACTACTGCAGTTTCACATAGCTCCCATTTATTTCAACATGGTTTATGCAGAATAATTGCATGTGGGTAATATTCCAAGGTCCTGATTGGTTTACTTTGCACTCTGCTGTTTCCATTTTAGTAGACTCATCTTCAGTTCTTGGATTTCAGATCAGATACTGTGTGGATCTATAATGGCCAGAATACTCTGGGCTGCTCACAAAGTTTTCTGGCCCCACATTTGCCCTGAAGCCCTCCACCCATTCCCTGAGCAGTCTGTGGGAATACCCAGCAGCAGTCTACGCAGCATCCCACTGTACTGCCCGCTGCTGCAAGTTGTTTCCTCTGAGGGTGAAAATGAGGTGCCCAGTGTTGACCACATTGCTGGGTGGCTTGTTGTGATTCCAGCCAGAGTGACCTGTGCCAGTGACAGCAGTGCCGGACAGCACATTGGGACACTGTGTAAACAGCTGCCCACTCCAGAGTGTTCCAGATTTTCTGGGAAAATCTAAAGATTTGTGAGTCTTTTAAATTCACCTTAAAGCAAGGAGGGTTCAGATTGGCTGCAGGACTGCCCTTCACACATGTAGACAGTCCGCAATCGAATCAGGCCTTTGAACTTCTCACATATAGATCCTGCTTTATAAAATAGAGTTATCTGAGATTTTGATGTCCCCCAAGCTTGGAAAAGTTATGTTTTTCTAGTACAACTTTCAACCTCTCCCTTTTTGGTATTCCCCCCCCCCCCCGCAAGTAAAATTTTCAAGCTCACTTTTTTCTTTCTTAACCAAGAGGTAAAGGTCCTATAGGGCAAACTTCTTCCTCACTGCTTTCTTTTTCTCTTCTGCTTCTTTCCCATCCTTTCACTCTCATCCATCATCTTCCCTAACTTCCCCTTGGGTCCAGAAGACATCACGCCATTCTGGAGGTGGATCTTTCAATGCAGCAAGAAGAAGCCGGTCACCATCCCCTGCTCAAGAGAAGCATGTGTCTCACCATGAGAAACCAAAGAAGGTAAATAGTTTTAATAATAATAACAAGATGATGATGTTGTTGGTGGTGGTGGTGATGATGATGATTGTATGACTGAATACTGATTTATATAATATGTAATCTAGACTCTCCCCCCTAACAACACAAAGCAAATAGGCATAGTGTCTATGTATTCTGTTATTTCTTATTACACACATGCTGGAATAAGTATAAGACACAATTCAGCATTTGGATAATAATCAGCTTTTTGCTGAAGTGCCTGGATATGTCCAGTTTATTGCAAAACATTTCATTTAGTTATACTTTAATTATACTTTTCTGATACTAACATTAACAATGTTCATTGCTGATTGCACATTATCTAGTTTCTCTGCAAACAGGAAAGCAACCCTTTGGAAGGAGAGACAATTTCCTCCCATTATCAGTGGCACTAACATCCTTTTCCACTGCTGCTCCTGGAAGATTTTCCATCTTTAAATAATATTTTTGCATGCCAGCACTAGGATGCATAATTACATCAGTGTGTGTATATGTGTATAATGCACCTGAATAATGTGTGTAATGCACCTGAAGAAACTCTGAAGCAGCCTCTTTGGAACCATCAGCATTTGGCTGCAAATGGGTTGAGATTATGTAGCAGGATCCAGGTAGAGACCTCCTGCCCCCAGCTCTAGCTCCACAACTAGAAACCTGAACAGAGACTGGGGGATGGATGGGATTACTCAGGACTTTCATTAGCCCAAGGAAGGGAAAATGGAATCCATATGCAGATGAGGTAAAGGCAGGCAAAATAGCCTAGAGTATTATGGATTCAGGCATGATCCAAGGAACTGGGACTTGATGTGACACCATTGTATAAAGAACCCCTAAGAAAGAAGAGGAGGAGGACTATAGCAAAGCAGTAAAAGCAGGCTCGAGTTGTCTGTGTTTTTTAAAACAAGAAGGAGTAGGAGGAAGAGGAGATGGATGGATGGATGGATGGATGGATGATGCTGAGAGAATGGACCATTTTGATATAAAGTTTTCAGACATCAAGAGGCCAGTCTCTGGATTCCCACAATTGTGTGCATAATTAACATCTGTAAGTGCCTCCTCAATAATGCTTTCAAATGAAGATCCCAGTGAAACTGCACAGCTAGGAAAAACCTTGTTCATGTCACTTGCATTTTTCCTTTGCTTTTCTCTGTGTATGTATGTTTCTGTGTCATGCCCACATACACACATATTGCCATATGAAACCATGCAAATGGCAAGCACTTCCCTCCACTATCTGCAGAGAAGATGTAAGAGAAGGTCAGTGAAATAGACAAAACTTGTTCATTTCACTGGCCTTCCCCTGAGTGGAAAGGTTGAGAGATGTGTTGTCAATTTCATCAACACTTCTTCATTATTTTACATAAAGAGCCTGAAGTACACACAAAAACTGACAAAACTCTCTCTTCTATATACCGTCAGAGAAGCCGTGTGAAATGCACAAACGTTGTCAGTTTCACAGAGTTCTTCTACAATGCCCATTTGAGGATCGAGGTGGGGGAGTTGCAATGTTGTAATATGTATTGCTTTAACAAAAACCGTGGTGGTGACAGGAGAGAGGAGGATGTCACTGAAGATGGAATGGCAGAATTACACAGTCATAAAGAATGTCACCAACCACTTCATCACCACTTCAAGTGAGACAATAGTGCAACAGTCAAATCACACCAGAAAGTATTTTGCTGCAACTGCTGTAGGATATCTTTTAAAAGCAGTTAAAATAAATGAGACATGATGGAAATGCAAGGGTTTGGGATGAGTGAGTGAAGGCACCAGATCCTGCCTAATCTCAGAAGCTAAGAAGGATCAGCCTTGGTTAGTACTTGGATGGAACAGTGACAAACAATACCAGGTACTGTAGGCAACATTTCAGAGGAAAACGATGACAAACCATCTGTGAATACTCCTTGCCTAAGAAAACCCTATGAAATTCATGGCACTATCATAAGTCAATAGGCAACTTGAAGGTGTATACATGCACACACAATTTCTGAGTATCCATGCTTTAGATTGCACTGTAAATGTTGAGCTGGAGGGGTGGAGGAGACATCTGCCAAAATTTCTGTTTGCCATTTTTTAGCAGTCTGGAAGGAGGTTTAATCTAATTTTCATCTCTAGATCCATTTCCTATGTCCCTGAATTTTTAAATGGCATACTTAAGTCTGTTGCTTCTAGTAATGCATTGCTGAAGAGATCATCTTTCAGTCGCTATTAATAATTAGATCAGTTGTTGCTATTTCTGTTTCAGAGCAACGTAGAGCACTGTATGACAGAATGCACCTATAACATCTTTTAGTCTATCTTATACACAGCCTTTGTTGCAGTGTGGATGGTGTGTTCAAATCATAGTCACTGCTGCAAGCAGACTTGGAAACTGGTTTTAGTGACAGAGCTGAAACATGAGCAGTAGTAATATTAGAGAAGAGCATGTGCAGAGTGCCCTAATAATAGCAACTTCTCCCACCCTCCGCCTGGGATTGGTGTAGAGAGTTTCCAAGTAACAGGATATGAGTTATTGGCCTGACCTGAACCTGCCCACCCCATAAAGTCTCACTTTTGGGAAATCCATGCTTAGCTGGAACAGTAGCAGAACCTATTTCAATGCCAATCATAACACAAACTAGGAGGGGGGCTCTCTCCTCTTCATCAAAACTCTCTGTCCAGTTTTATGTGCCCCACAACCCAGAGGTCCATGTGATTATTGGTTTTGCTAAATTGAGAAGGGCTGGCTTGTTTTAAGTCCTGCATCCCTGCTCACTTGCAACTATATTGGCTGCTGGCAAGCAGTCTCTGCCATTTCCTTGTATACACAGCACGTCTTTAATGCAGCCCAGGCTAGCTTGGCTTCAGTGCATCCCAAAAGGCAGCCACTGCCAAGGAAAGTTGTGGAAACAGGAAAACAGAAGAGAGGTGGAGAGGGGATCAGTACAAGGTAAATCGTGGTAATGGAACAAAAGTATTTTTATGCAACTTGGGCCAAAAAGGCAGGGGGGGGAGGAAACCAGGGTGATTGGCGGGTAGTTTGGAGGGCAGCTGACACAAGCTTGGCTTGTATGTTATAGAAATATAGATTCTATATTTGAATGGACTTAACTGGGGAGGAGATGCAAAATTCTTTGCTTCTTTTCATCTGCCCATTTGCCCCTCACCAACCTGGAGACAGCTCACAAACTAGGGCTATCCATCAAGTTTTGGAAGCAACTGTCAGATTTCCCATTAAAAGGATGGTAAATGCCATTTGTGTTCCTTCTTGTTTCTGCCCGTCTTTTGTTCTATAGTAGAGGGCTCTGGTATAACATACAACAAATGGAGAAAGGAAACATGGTGAATGAAGTGAATGGCACATGAGCTGCTTCTGCCTTGTTTTCTCCTTCAACTGGAGATTAAAAGGCCTTTGTCTGGTGTCCAGTGTGCAAGGTTTCAAGTGAGGTATTGTATGCACATTAATCAAGTATGTATTTGAGGATTTCCCCTGTTTCCCATCTCCAGTTTCATTGTTTGTTGGTGTGCGGAGACAGCAAGGACAGAATGGACCCACGTCTAGCTTTTTTTGTTTGTTCATACGTTCATGTATTGATGCAGTTTTTAAATTGTACACGTTCGAACACATCTTCCCCATTGCTTAAAATGCATTTAAGTAGTGTTTTGTATTCATATGAAATGTGCACAATTTTCTGTCCATATTTCTTAAGCATGCAGTCTTTTCCTGGCCATGTCTACAGCAGTCCCTCAGCGTGTGACTTCTAAACTACGAGTCCCAGCGTGCCCAACCTTACAGTCTCTTTTCCCCTGCAAAATGGACAGGTTTTTTTAAAAATAACTTTTCATTTTACATCTTTCTTTCATCCTTCAGGATGGGTGAGTGAGTAAAATTTATTTTCAAACAGAGAACTATGTCCTGCATATGCATACCAGATTTCATTCTGTCTTGCCAGTGTTTAAAAGAAGATCACAGAATCATAGGGATGGAAGGGACCCAATGGCCCTTTGAGTCCAACCCCTTGCTGAATGCAGGACCTCCAGACAGTGGTTCCAAAACTTTGGTCTTCCAAGTATCCAAGCTCTCAGAAGCCCCACTCACCTTGGCCAACAGTTAGGAACTCTGGGAGCTGAAGTCCAGAACATCTGGAGAACCAAAGTTTGGAAACCACTGAGCTGCAGTACCCCCAGCAAGTAGCTGTCCAGCCACTTTTTGAAGATGTCTGGAGAAGGAGACACCACCACTTTTCTAGGCAATTGGTTCAATTGCTGGACTGCTGACTGTCAAGAAGTTCCTTCTAATGTTCTTTCAAAATCCACCCTCCTGTGACTTAAAACCATTAGATCTAGTTCTATCCCCTGATGCAGCAGAAAAGATGTCACAATATAAATAAATGGAACATGTGGAAGTAAAAGCCAAGCCAGGAGCTTATTTGTCTTAGCCAATAATTTATTTAAATTTGACTCTGCAATGCTTTTGCATCATTTGGCACTATCTAGGAATATTATAATTAGCTGGGCCAACTTCTAATAATTTGAAAATACAGAAGCTTTTAAGTGAGCTCTTTAATCCAGAGAAGCTGAAACAACAAAGTTCTGTCTGTAACCTAAAAGAGCCAAAAGAACTAAGTCCAATCTAAAGAGAAAAGGCATGTGTTGGGTTTTTGTTTTGGGGTTTTGAAATGTTTGTTTCGGCAACATCAAACTAAAATAATTTGTTTATAATGTTTCTGTACTGTGGTTTTCTGTATTAAACACTGAACACACCTCAGAAAGATAGCTGTCCCTCTCATTCTGGTTCTCACGGCGTTGGGAAATCTCAGCCAAACCTGAGTGTGGATTGTACAGTTGCAAGTGGAGAAGATGTGTGGGTGGGTGTGCTCAAGCACACACCACACGTGCGCTGTGTGTGTGCATTACACAGACACACAAACAGAGATAAAAAGATAGCTCTTCTCTTACTTCAGAGAGTCTTCTCCTTTTCCCATCCTTTTGAAAAACAGGAATGTTAACAGCAGAGCCTTAGTTTTTACTGCTTTCCAATTTTAGGAATCTTAGCAAAAATACCTAAGAGAATCTTCTCTTGGTTTCTAGCCCTTTTAACATTTAGTTACAGTTAGATATAGCTAGTCTCCTCTTTGCTCTTTTGAAGCCCCCTCCCATTTTCAAATTTTGACTTGAATCCAGCCACTGCAACAACTAAAAATGTTCTGTCAAATGTTGAGGTGTCTACAAACAATACCCTGATGAGTTACAGCAGATTCCCCTTTTGCTTCTAGGAAGCCCTCCCCGTTGGAATGTCTAATTTTTGACTTGAAACTGGGCCCTGCCAATTGCCATTTGGATAACAACCAAAACCACTCTGTCAAATTGTGAGACATCTACTATGATTTCTTGAGAAGTTATGGCTGGTCCCCTTTTTTTGCTTTTAGCACTTCCCCTCCATGGGTTTGGAATTTTGACTGGAAACTCAACACTGAAACTTGGAAACTAACCAAAGGCACTATGCGGTGTCTAGCATGATGTCATGATGAGTTAGAGCTGCCAAAGACAAAACATGTACACACTTAATAATTGGGGTATGGAGGAACACTTAAACACACAAACACTTTGAAGTTATGCAGACACAAGTTGCATATGGAAGTGAGAACTAAGAAAAGATTATACTATATATTATATAGTATTTTTTTTAATGAAGTGGTATACTGCCAGAAGAAAGCCAGCGTGGTATATTGGTTTGAATGTTGGACCAAAACACTGAGAGAGTACAATTCCAGTCCCTGGTTAGCCATGGAAAGTCACTGGGTGGCCTTGAGCAAGACACTCTCTCAGCCTCAGAGGAAGGCAAAGGCAAACACCTCTGAACATATTCTGCCAAGAAAAACCCATGACAGGTTTGCCTTATGGCCTGAATTGACTTGGAAGGCACACAACAACAACAATACTATCAGAGTAGCATATTGTTTTAATTCGGTACACTTAATACGGAAATGTATGTAGAGGCACATGCAGGTAAGACAGTAGCCCAAAGCAACGTAGGCTACAGTCTTATACTAAAGTTTAGGCCCCACTAAACCTGTGGGATTTAATTCTGAGTATACATCTTAGTGAGTTTTATGACTGACCCCATCCAGCCCAGTTTACCATAGCATCAACAATTCTTGTACGTATCTCAATGTTTTCAAATTTTCTGATGGCTCTGGCACAATTAAAACTAGAAACATGTTTTATGTCGCTTCTACGTAATATACCCTTAATGCTATATTAGCTTAAAATATTTTACTTTTAGGGCATTTGTATCAGTTATCTATTACATCCTGCCAGTAGAGATGTGCTGCACTCCCTCACCCAGGTTTCTGCGCAAATCACTAATCTAAATGAAAACAAACTAGAACACATCTTTAAAATGAATATATGAGTGATGGGCTGGAGTGCAGTGGAATGGATTTTATAAGATGCATGAAATGTTACCCTAAGCTGACAGATATATATTCATAAGGCTGTTTTGTGTGTATATGTGTGTGTGAGGTGATACCGATGGAGATCAGAAGGGAATGAAATGTAAAAAAACAAAAAAGTGGAAGTACAGGCTCATGCCTGGCAAGGTATTAGATGGCCCTTAGGTTCCCCTTCAGTTCTATAATTCTACAATTCCATGTTGCGCTCCCATACACCCTGCACCAGGTACAGAGAGGTTAGATTTTATCTCCTTTATGACATCCTGTACAGGGGTTACATACACATTGGCCAGGTGCCATTGTGGGTTTGCGTCTCTCTCTCTCTCTCTCTCTCTCTCTCTCTCCTGGAGTGGACTATTTCACAATGCTGGCATGGTGCCTTGCCACATAATCCTATTGTCCCTGTTATTCCTAGTTCTAGACCTAATTATTCATCATGCCTTAATGAACAGAGCCTTACTGCCTAACCTCATTTGCCTGGCACTTCCTAGTTTTAGCCTGGATTTCAAGCTTTGCCAGTAAGATGCCTTGCCACTTTTCTCCCAAGGTGGGGTCTTCTTGAAGGACTGCTAATGGCTGTGTTCTATGGGCTGTGCATTAGTGTCTCTTCTTCATGTGAAATGTCTGTGATTTTAACATACTCGCTATTGTAATTATATTATGTACCTTCTGCCATATGCCATGTTTTCCCATTGGGGAAGCATCACCCCAAATTCTCCCAGGCCCACAGGATAGGGTTTCTTATGGAGAAGTTACATCCCTTGGCAAGTGTGGATGGTGATTCAATTTACTATAAAATTGGTCCCCGTGTGAAAAGGTCCTGAGAGTTCTTCTGTTTGGCAACCACAAGTGGCTTGAAGTGCCATGAACATGCAGAAGAGAAAATGACATTTCAGATACTGTAAATGCAAAACAGAGGGTGAAATATCATACCTGTCTGGAATTCCTCTAACTAGGATGGGATCCAGCCTCTGCCCCAAGCCATATGATAGCTGTAGCAATTTGCTTAGGAAATCTGAAATTTTCCTATTTGCTCTTTGCAAATTCGCAAGCGTGACTTACATCCTTTAAAAAAATCAGTGGTTCATCTTGTAGGGTTGTTGTAAGGTTTAGTAAGATAAAAAGTTTGGGATGTGCTTTGAATGGCTTGTTCCAACCAACTGTTTTTGTTGTTACCATTCCCTTACATAGAATGATAACCTGTGACAAGATTAAATAAGGAATAGTCTGTGTTTTCCATAAAGATGCAAGCAGTTACTTTTTTTGGATTTGAACTTCCAGAGCACCCTAGCCAGCCAGTGGCCATGCTGACTGCAGGATTATGAGAGCTATAGTCCAAAAAGTAACATATCTGTTCTTTTGCTTTACAGAATATTAGCTTCTGGACTTCTCTCTAAACATTCATTCTCTTAGCAAGGTCTAGAGCCTCTGGGTTTGACTTTCTTTTGGAAAACAAGGAGATCATTCCTTTTTAATATATGTTTATTAAAGAGGAGTTTATGATATTGTATGCTTCTCTGGCAAATATATAATTAAGATTACAGTATTATCATCAGTGTTAACAGAGCTAGCACGGTATAAATAGTCAGTCTGGTGTAGTGGTTTGACCATTAGACTACAACACTGGAGGCCAGGGCTTGAATGCACACTCAGCCATAGAAAACCACTGGGTGACCTTGCACAAGTCACACTCTCTTAGCCCCAGGATGAAAAAGCAAGCAACCTATGAACAAATCTTGCAAAGAAAACCCCATGATCTGTTTGTAACTGGAAGACATACTATAAAATTAACAATAAAACAACGCCTCTCAATTAAGCGTGCCTGTGGCAGGTCCAAACATTTTGGGGGGCAAGTTCAAAACCCTCTAGTCTAGTAGGTACCCTGAGGGCTATCCATACTGCTATATCACAACTTGGAATACCTCACCATGCCAGCAATATATGAAGTACCCAGAGCTGAAATTATGACACAAGTCATGTCCTATGAAATGAGCACCATATTGTATTTATTTGTTGTTATTTTTATAGAACTGAATAATGTCTGCACATGCTCAGAGACATTCTTCAGTATAATTCTGTATGGTTCAGAGCTGAGATGTCCCCTGTATGTACTTGTGTGTGTGTGTGCGCGCGCGCATGTGTGTGTGTGTGTGTGTGTGTGAGAGAGAGAGAGAGAGAGAGAGAGAGATACAAAGACAAGATCACAAGAGCGAGGGGAAAGATAATGTGAGGAGAAAAGGGGGGAATTATTTTGCCCATACTCAGAGGCACTGCCATCCTTCCCATTACTTACCATGTTTCAAGACAGTATTCTAGTCTGCAAAGGGATCTTGCAGCACCTTTGAGATTCACGGAAAGAAAAAAATTGGTAGCATGAGCTTTGGTGGACTTCAGCCTACTTCTTCAGATGCGTGTTCTAGTGATGAATCGTGGCTGAAATTATGCCCTGTATGATGTGCATAACTATCAGCGTGGCGTAGTGGTTTGAGCGCTGAACTAGCACATTGGAAGACTTGGGTTCGAATCCCCACTCAACCATGGAAACCCACTAGGTGACCATGGGCAAGTCACACTCCTTCAGAGGAGGGCCATGGCAAACTTACTCTAAACAAATCTTACAAAAAAAACAAAAAAACAAAAAAAAAAATTCAAAACAAAACCCATAACAGATTTGCTTTGGGCTTGCCCTAAGTCGGGAACGACTTGAAAGCACACAACAGCAGCAACCAATGCTGCACATGCCTGTATATGGGGAGAAGCCTTGCTCTATACAGAGTGCTGAGTTTGAGCCTGTCCTCAGTCAGACCTATTCCCACTTCCTTGCCAATGTGCTCTGCTTTGGCTGCCGTGCCCACACAGTTGCAATGGGAGTTGGGAGGTGGGTAAACTAGGGAGGATCTTGTGGGCAAGGCCCTCTCTGGCATCTGAAGGGATCCTATTTCACTAGCCCTGACGTTGAAGATCTACAAGTTAGTGTGCGCAATGTGGGCACCGCCTTCCCTTTGCTTGCAAGGCAAGAGTGTTTCCCCCCTCTTTTCCCCCTTGTTCCTTTCCTTCTCCTCCTCCTTTCTCTCCCTCCCCCCTTTTTTCCTCTCTTTTCTTTCTTCTTCTCATTAACTATCTGGCTTTTCCTGTGCCTACCCAAATGCCACCCCCATGCCCCCAGCTGCTGGAGAAACTCCTATTGTTGGGTGGCAAGAAAAGACTTTCTTCCGGTTGGTGAACTTTGGGCAGTGAGATGAACTTGGCAACCCCAATGCCATTTGCAAATCCAGGCATCGTCCCCAGGGAGTTTTCTGCTGCAAAGGAGTTTGGACAGTCGGGAAGGTAGGGGTGGCCCTTTCTTTCAAAGAACTAGCCATGTCATTTTCCTCCTAGCAAACTGTTAAATCCCTTCTTGTAAAAGAAATGACAGGCTGCTCCCAACTCTAGAATGCGAAGGAAACAGACTTTAGGAAAAAGAAGACAAGACATATGTAAACAACAGTTCTTTCTCTATGTGTGAAATGTATTTCTGGGTCAGGGAGAGGAGGAGGAGGCAGTGGAAGTGAGAAAAATTCAGAGGGAAAGGAAAGTAAGCCCTTGGGAATCCTCAGTGGATGAAGGAATCTACTTGACAATACAGACTGGTTGAGTAGATTTCCAGTGTGCTTCCCAGATCCTGCCACTGGAATCTCAAGATACATGTTTCTTGTGTGTGAGAAGAAAGAAACAACATCCAAACTCAGTGTTTTGCATTTTGCATTTCTTTGTTTGTTTGCACGGCCCACTTTTCTCTCAGAATTCATAGAGAATTTAAAATTAGTAATTGCTTTTTGGAGGGTAGGAAGAAGAGGAGTGTGGGCTGAGTGACAGTCGACAGAGATGCATGCATACTTGTACCAGATGCTTTCAAAACCAATCCCCATCCCATCTGTGATGTCATGCCAGCCTTCGAGTTCCATGTTCACGTGTTGTAGTTGGCATGTTTGAAATGATACCGCAATGTTTCCGTCTTGTGAGAGACCAGAGACCAGATGTTTTGTGTCACCTTACGCTGTGTGACATGACAGATAATAAGCTGTAAGGTGGATCTTCAAAATTGCATCTGTTCACATTAGAATTTTGTGTGTTCTCTTTCCATCTTCCTCTATGTCAAAAGATAATCGCAGCAAAGGACAGTAAAATCTCGGGTCCAAAACACACTGCAGAAATAATCCAGTTTGAGACTGCTTTAACTGTCCTGGCTCAGTGCTAGGGAATCCTGAGAATTGTAGTTTATTGTGGCACCTGTATTGTCTCACAAAATTATAGTTCCCAAAATTCCCTAGCAGTGAGCCAAGGCAGTTAAAAGCAGTCTCAAACTGGATTATTTCTGCAGTGCGGTTCAGACCTAAAAACAATTGCACCATTTATCAATTAGGGACATTTAAAAAAGCAATTGGCCAGTAAGCCACAGAAAGGTGTTTATTTTTTAGTATAAAATTAGTATTAATACAAAATTAATTTAGAGCTGAAAGCCCGGGTGTACTTATTTAAGATTAAGCTTCACTGAGCTCAGCGGGATTTAATTTGCAGTTACACAGGACAGGACTGCACTGGTATCAGCTGGAATTTCTGGAAACCAGCGCTGTCATTTATATTTATTTTGGCCTGTCTGTATGGGCCCATAGTCAACCATTACGCCAGATTGGTTTATTTCTAGTTTTTAACTATTTCCAATTTCACTGCTAAGCAAAACAATCCGGTTTTTTGTTGTTGTTGTTTTTATGTTAAAGGCCTTTATTGTTTTTGGCAAATGAAGTAGATCCTGGCTGGGGAATGGGATACACTATATCTGACTGGTCATCTCAGAAATATCCTTAAAGATTGTGTTCCAAAATGGAAAGGTGGCTTGGCAGTGCCCCTCATATGTAAATACAGTGGGCCCTTGTTATACGCTGGGGTTTGGTTCCAAGATCCCCTGTGTATAACAAAATCCGTGTATGCTCAAGTCCCATTAGATATAATGACATAGAAAAATGGTGTCCCTTATAAAAAATGGAAAATCAAGGTTGGATATTTGAACTTTATACTTTTTTTTTAATATTTTCAAACCGTGTATGCTTGATTCCGTGTATAACATATCCGTGTATAAGAAGGGCCGACTGTACATACTCAACTCTGAGTGGTATTTCCAACACAAGAAAGAAATGTTTGAAGTAATACAGCTAACACTGATTGGTATGTAGTAACATCTGTGGATTAATTTATACACATGCTTCTTGGTACAGGCCAAGACTGAATGCACAAGTATATTTGAACATATTTGATTCTAGTTCACGTATGTCATATACTATATTTTGGTGACCAGATATTTAATTCCATGAGGTTTATTAACATTTAAGTTCTGAAAGGGGAGGGGTTATAGAGCAATAATTTTAATCTTTCTTTGTGATGGGAAACAAATGACTTGGAATTTTTGTAACCAATTACATGGTATGTGTCACCTAGACGGTTTTGAACCTGTATACTGCTTTTTGGAGAAGGGACTGTAAATAACCTCTGAGTTGTGGCGTGGGGGTAAACAGTATCTTTCCAGCTCCTGTAATACGTCAGTTTATCTGCACAGTAAAACTGCATAATTTAGGAAGGGCATAATGGTTTTCCAGTTTTTCCAGATTTTAAATGTATTTCTTAGATAGGGGCTCCAATTTTTGAACTCAGTGATAATGTTAAAAAGGTCAAAACTGGTAGCTTATTTAAATCTGAGTCATCCATTACCAGTGGGAGCCAGGTTTGAATTGAATCCCTCCATCATCATCTAGTGAGTTGTCTAATCTCATAGGCTTGGGTAGTAATGCTCATGGTGAGGGAGTACTTAAGCATCCTGATTTTTGTTGTAGTTGTAGAAAATAGCTTTTTGAACCCTAGTCTTTTGTCCCTCTGTGAATAAACTGCATTAGTAGTTTTTGCCAGTAATCTAACAGTTTTTATTTGCTCTAGCAATGCAATATACTAGTTATTCCAAAGATTTCTTACCTTTTGCATACAATGCCATTTGTTTTCTTCTATTTAGTGGCCCTGAATACCTGAACAGGCTATTTTGTGGCTAGTCTATTAAGATGGGAAAAGGTGCCTTAATTGTTACAACACTTTTAAAACTGATAGAAACTGACTCTCTTTATGCATTTTTAAACCTACTTTCTGAAGAAATTTCAGTTCTAAATTATCAAACAATTTTGTGGCACCAAATAAGCCTTCGACTTTACAATAGAAATGTTATTAGGTTGGTTCTGCTGGTGTTACTATAATTATGTTGGACAGTCTTCTTATAGGACCAGAAATTTGTCCGTTGTGAATAAATCCAAATTGATCACCCTCAACATACTCCCTAGTTAGGCCACTAAATCTTTCCACTAGAATACTCATAAACATTTTGGCATCCTGTTTAATCTAAGAGATTGGGTGATATGAATTAGTTTGGGATGGATCTTGTCTTGTGTACTAGCACAATTTGGGCATTTCCCCAAGATATTGGAATTTCATTTCCCAAAAGAATGGTGCTAAATGAATTGAGGTAAGAGAGGGGGATGCTTGTTTTTATATACTTGATAATGGGCCATTGCACACTGGTGGCGAAACGCCACCCCTCTCTGCTGCGCAGTGTTTCCGCAACAACCAAACCATGGGGCAGTAATGCACAGCAAAAAAGAAGCCGCCTAAAGGCAGCTTTTTTTGCAGTGTCACAAGCAGGAAGGGGCGCCACCATGACGCCACTTCCTGCTAGCAATGTCTGGTCGCTCTATGGCAGTGTCGTTATCATGGCAGGCCCTGTGTAGACAGGAGGCCGCCATGATGCCAGCGTCCATACAGACTAGGGATCCGGAGCGTGTGGTTGCTGTGCACTCCGGAACCCTAGAATCGGCGCTGCCTTGCCGCTTCCTGGCATGTGTACCAACACAATATTTCCTATAAACACATCTGGGCCTGGGGCCTTATGCAGTTTGGTTTTTTCTTTAATTGCATTGTGGGATTCGTTAAAGGAGAAGTATTTCTTAAGTATATTTATATGATTTTCAGTTAATTTGGAGGGACAGTTTTCCTAAAAAATAGTGTGAAATTCACTGGTGTGAGTCAATTTATAAATAGAGTTAAAAATTCAACAAATGCTTCATTAATTTTCATAGTTTGGTATTCTTGTTCTCCATTTCCTCCTTTAATTGACTTGATTTGAAATTTCATTTTTTTACTTTCTGATGTAATTAGCAAATAATTTCTGGTTAGTAAATTGAAAGTACTCATATGTTCCCACGCTGCAGCATCTGTCTGCACTGGCATGCTGTTGAGTTGCCTGGTGCATCTGCCACTACCATTGCAAGTCATTCACTTCTGAGGTCAGAACAATGTGTCAGGCAGTGGTCTCAAAGCTCAGCATCTCATTCTGACGAGCAGCTCCAGCAGTGGCAGATGTGCTGGGTGGCTCAATGGTATGCCAATGCAGACAGCCACTGCAAGTTGGAACAAAGGAATATGGATGTTCCTAGAAGATCTTGAGTAATAGGTAACTTTTTAAGGGCAATGTAAGGCTGTTATACCTTGGTTTTGGTCCAAACAGGATGCCAGAAGGTAGGGCTCTGGTGCCACAATAAACTAGCATTGAGCCAGGGAAGTTAAAGTAGTCTCAAACGGAATTATTTCTGCAGTGTGTTTTGGATCATAGACATCTGAGCCCTGGTATGCCTGCCCTCCCTCCCTCCCTCCCTCCCTCCCTTTTTTCCTTTTATACCCAATCTTTCTTCAAAAAAAGAGAGCAAGCAGTTAATAAGTTGTAACAGTAGTATACACTAAAATCAAAATATTGGTTAAATACATAATATTAAAATGAATAAATACAAATATATTAAAACTACAATTAAACCACAATGATAAAAAAGAAGGCCAGGATCAACCAGTGAGACCTTCTTCAACAGCAGGCTGCCTTATATGGCTAAGGCCTCCCTGAATAAAGAGGTTCTTGCTTGTTGACCAAGAATCAGCATGGTATAGTGGTTTGAGCATTGGAGTAGGACTCTTGAGATCAGGGTTCAAATCCCCACTCAAACATGGGAAGCCCCAAGTGACCTTAGGTAAGTTGCACATTCTCAGCCTCAGAGGAAAGTAAAGGCCCCCTCTGAACAAATCTTGGTAAGAAAACCCCATGATAGGGTCAGCCTATCATAAGTCAGAAACCTGCGGACAGGACTGCAGAGAAGGTGCCAACCTTGCCAACTTTGGCAGTGAGTACAAGTCTTAGAAAAACCACTGAGATGATCTTCCTTTTTGAATCTCCAAAGGCAGTGGGACAGTGAGGAAGTCCTTCCCCATAGATCTTAAAACTGGGCAGGTTTTCTTTTAAACAAGGCTATCCTGATGAGCCAGGAAACAGGGCAGAACCAATCATAATGACTCTTCTTTAATCCAAAGGGCTGCATAGGAGATACCAGATGCAGTTTATTCAACACAACCTTTGAATCAGTATGTTTTTGGACCAAAATTCCCAGAATTCCGCCACCCAGCACTGGGAGTTTTCAGGATTTTATTTAAAAATGATTTTCCCTAGTCCTGCCTTGAATATATCCTATGTTGAAATATTAAGGTGCTTTCAGACAGTATCATATGGTTATGTCAAGCTGTTCTGCTGTCTTTCCTGTTGAAGCTTCAGTAGGGCTAGGTGGGTTCTACATTTCTATTATTATTATTATTATTATTATTATTATTATTATTATTATGCTTTATTTATATAGCGCTGTAGGTTTACAGCGCTATACAAATAAAGTAAACCTGCCCATGGCGTACAATCTAAGAAATAATAGCATAATACATATATATAATACATAACAATACAGGAAAGAGTACAATAAAGTAAAGCAGGCAACAAATTAGGTTATTTTATTTGGAATCGTAATACTGAAACTTTTAGGCACCAAAATGTGCCTTGGCTTGGCGTTTAGGGGAGGAATTATGTTGTTTTGTTTTGTTATGTTTAGCAAATAGAAAAGCAAGGCTACTTCTGGTGAAACTGGGCCAAGAAAAGGAGTTCTTAGGGATGGCTGGAGGGCTTTGCTTTTCTTGCTTGTTATAACATACATTTCTAGTTAATCCATATCTGAACCTGATATGGAGTTGTGGGTCTTCTTCTGTCAGCTTTCTGTGTGCCAGATGTTGCCTGCAGCTGGAGGAGGGGTAACTCAGACAGCTGCTTTCAAGGAGAACACTGAATAGTTGGTGGAAAAATGCATGGTTTCTGAGCATGCTTTTGACATTCATTCTTGTGCAATGTCTTTTCTTTGTGGCAGGGGGACAAAATGAGGACTTGCCCCACCAAATTTGAATCCACCCTAGAAATGAAATTGTTCTTCAGTCCCCAAACTTTTAGCATTGCAGAGAGTGAGCTATTGAAAATCATTCAGACCTCAAACCCTTATATTTGCTGCGTTCACATTCCTTTGGTAACTTGGACTGCCCCTTTTCTTTGGAAGCCTAAACTGTATTTCTAGATGCTCCACTGACTGCAGTACTAGAATTTTTGAAACTGAAGGGAAATTGCATGGAGGAAGGACAGAATTCTTATTTGGAAGCCATGCTCTCATTTTGCCCCAACCTATTTGCACCCTTTCTGTGGGGCAAGCAAAGTAGATGCTGCTGAACTACAGCTCACCCTAGCCAGCATAACCAGCAGTGAAGAAGGCTGGGAGTTGCAGACCAACATCATTCTGAGGGCTCTACTTTGCCCACCCCTGCCTTACAGCTTGCCTTTCTCACCTGCTTTCGAAAGAAGGAAAATCTTCTTGGTCTTTTTTTGTTTTGCAGAGTCGGAAGGACAAGGAACGGCCTAAACAGAAGCACAAGAAGCATTCAGAATCACCCACCAGTCTCACGCTGTCCTCCCCACCCATTGTCACTGAGAAGGTAATGAAAAGAATGAGGCACTTGCAATGTCAACCCAGGGCTGTGTGTGCATTCTACACTTGGAACAAGCACAATGATACAGTGAGCCATACGTGGGCTCATTATACCCGGCTTCCAGCTTACACGGAAGCCGCCAAGAGGTTGGGATAATGGTGCGCGTGCATGACCGTGCAGCAAGCACAAGCCCCATTATATGTAATAGGGCTTGACCATACATGCTTTTTGCCTTACGTGGGGGGGGGGGTCCGGAACGGATCCCCCGCGTAAGGCAAGGGCAGACAGTACTTGGTATTTGGCTATAGAAGTAAGAATCCTGAAAACCATTGGATTTATTCTCTCCTTTTTAAAAAAAGCAGTGTGTTTTGAGTCCTTTGGGCTGTGATAGTAAGTTTAAAAAAATATATAGTGAAATCCAAAAAGCCAGAGAAGAGAATGAGTAGAACTTCAATAGTCAGCCACCTCCATGTCTGCATAGCTCCCCAAATAGCTAGTAGGAACACACTACAAGCATGCAAAACAAACAAAGGCAGTACATTTTTATATCCTCTCATGATGTAGGATTCTTTCTTTCTTTTTCTTTTTTTGGAATAGTCAAATCCATTCACCAAACTGCAGAGCTACAATGTTATACATAGCCCTGAGGATAGCTCCCTTGAGGGTAGAATAAAATAGTACAGGCAAGAAAAGGGGAAAGGAAAGACAAACAAGTCTTTCCGCACCCTACCCATTCAAACTTGTTTCAGGCCCTAATTGCTCACATTCTGTCCAACCCTCCCTACGTTTCCCCACTGCAGTCAGACTCTGGAGTCCTAAGAATTCCATTTCGCAGCTGTCTGCTGCTGACAATGTAAGCGCTAAGCTAAACCCTCTAGTGATTTTAGAAGCATGTCCCAGCTCGTTTTTGAAGCACATGTTTCAGTTCAGGCCTCCCATAGTGTTAATAACTTAATAGTAGAATTTTGCTTGTTCTCTCTGTGTCTCTTTCTGTCATATATGTGTGCTCCCCTACCCAGCCCAGAGGGCTTTGTTTTCTAGGACTAAATTTATCTGCATCAGGGCTTGCACATTAGGTTAAGAGTGTGTTTGTTTGTGTCTGTGTGCCTTCAAATCACCTGTTGACTTATGGTGAGCCCATGAGTTACATTGAATTTTCTTAGGCAAGGAATTCTCAATGGTCATTTTGCCAGTTCCTTCCTCAGAAATATAGCCTACCCAGTATGCATTGGCGGTCTCCCATCCAAATAGTAACCTGTGCTGACCCTGCTTAGCTTCCAGGATCAGACAGAATATGGGTATTTAGGTTAAGTAGGGAAATGTAAAGCCTGCAGGAAGAAATCCATTTCCAGATTATGCCTCTGGCAGCAGATTTATCACATGGAAGAAATTGGAAGGTTAATACAGTGTGATCCTGGGTGCAATCATGGGAGTTTACGTTTTTTTGCGAGAGGTTAGCAAACGTAATTGAAGGCAATGATAAGTCAATTTGAACCCAATCCAAGGTTAACCAAGAGATGAGTAAATTCGGGGAAACAGAGTATTTACAAATCCTGCTCCACTCCAAAGTTCTGTTCAATTCGAATTTGCCAGGTCTGGAACGCCTGTCTTGGTCGCCCTTGGATTGCCTTCAAATCAGACTACAATTCCCAAGCTCCTTTGCTGGCTGCAATTTTCTCTCCTGTGTTTCCTGGCTGCTCCCTCTTGGAGCAAAGGGGCCAGAACAGTGAAGTTTGTCTTCAAGTAATTTCCAACGAAAGGTGACCCTAGGGCAACTCTCAGCCTCAGGGGAAGACAGTGGCAAACCTCCTTTGAATACATCTTGCCAAGAAAACCCTTGATAGTGTTGCCTTGGGGTTGCCATAAATTGGAAACAACTTCAAGGCACAACAACAACAACAATACAAATATATCCTGGGCACAGCCAATGGGCTTGCCAGTTCTCTCTAGCCCCCGAGCGCTTTTCATCTGCCCCCCAATACAATTCTTGGACCGAATGACTCCCTACTATAATGAGTCGCAGCTGTATTTTTCCCAAAGATAGAGGTCAAGGCTGATTTAGCCCCTGTGTCCTCAAATGGATTGCAGTAAAGGCTTTGCAGCAAAGATACAGACAAAATGTATATGCAGACAAAATGTATATGAATGCTGACTGTGGTTCTTGTTAAGAATACATGGTCAGACTGGTAGTATAGAAGATTGCACTCATCTCTTACTCTCCAACCTAGGCTTCCTAGAACTGGGAAAAACGAACATTGCAGTCTATGTTGATCAGGGAAAGGCAGGAGAACAAATTGCTTATATTTATCAGAACTTAGAAAGTTGGGTGTTGTTGCTTTTTTAGCCTGACCCAAGTATCCTTATAGATCAGCCTTTCCTTTATGGTCAGATTCCAGAAGGGTAACTGTGTTTCTTTGTTAGAGCCAAAACAACAGAAGAGTTTTTGTAAAAGCAAACACATTTATTGTGGCATGAAGTGGTATCCTTTAGTGGATTGGTTTATTATGCACTGTGAACACAGGGAGAAGGAGGTGGGGTGGAGAAATGTTTTCACAACATGAGGCCAAAAGGCCAAGCAATACAAGAGATGATTATGTTGAGCACAAAAGTGACCCAGTCAAAAAGAGCAGAGTGGGTGGGGCTCACACCCAACTGGTAATGAATTGGAACAGCAAGATGAATAGCGTACACATGAACACCTAAAGGAACAATTAGTTTCTTTGGTGAGATGGTCACTCCCTTCATTTATCAGCCAAAGTCTGATAGTATCAAATCTAAAAGTGATTTCTGAATCAGTAGCTGTACTCACACTGGGGTCTAACTTCTTTTTAAAATATGGCAATTTGCAAGTCAGGTACAATCTCTGTGGGCATCCAGTAACCACTGACCTATCAATGCCTGTGCCACAACTAATTATTTCTTTTTAAGGTGCCACAATAGTCTGTTGTTTAGTCTACACACAGTGGCCAAACAGTAAGGTTGCCTGAAGGGATCTGGGACGGAACTTAACAAATCTCTGTGTAGGATGATGTAAAGCTCCATCAAGTGGGATGAAAGTATCTGGCTTCCCTCAGCTTCCAAACCCCAGCTTTCAGCCACAGCTGTCCCCTTCCAATTACAATCATTTGCCCCACCAGAGAAGAGAAGGGGCGTGCAGGTGCCAATTTTGAAGAAAGTTGGGCACTCCACTGTGCTCCCTGCCCCACCAGGGAAGAAATAACTGTGTTAGGAGGGGATATCTGTGGCTGAATGTTTGGATTTGGAAGATGAGGAATGACAGCTATCATCATCCTACTTGAAGGGGTTTTACAGTACCTGCTCCAAGATCCTTTGAGCATCACAGTTACAACAGCCCTGTTCCAGACCCAACCTGGCATCCCTATGAACAGATTATTTCTTGGAGGGTTTTGGAAGCAGACAAGTTGGGAATGTCTTGGTGTTGATCCGTGACAGCTGGCATCTAGGGATACCCTATCTCTGAGTACAGAAATGTTGATTAAAATTATAATTCTGCTATTTCTAACATTTAACTGTCCAGTACTTTACAAAGTTAGAATGCACCTACTCATAATCAAAGATTTGAAGGCTGGCACACATCTGAGGATCTTGCTGTACCCAGAGAGGTGACAGGGAGAAGCAATTCACAAGAGAAAAGCCTGTCTAGGCTGTTTAAGGCCCATAATATAGATTTTCTACAAACAGAAAGTAAACCAGAAGTAAAACCTAGGGAGTAGAGTCATTTTTAGTTTAAGCACTGCAGAAACTTTAAAAAAAATAGCTTTGGAGACCATTTTAAGGCTGTAGACCACTTTTTGGTTCCCTTTGCATGAGAGCAGAAATGGACAAGTGTTGGGAGTTATGAAGGGCACATTGTATCCCCAAGGACCCTTGGAATGCTGCATGCTCACCACACCAAACACCTCCTTGGGAATGAGAGTGGCAATTTCCCAATGTTTTTGATCCTTTCTGGTTTATTGTAGGCCTGAGACAGGCTGTTTTTCTAATAGAAAGTGATCTGGAAGCCACCTTCCTGTCTATTTCCTGTTGGGGGGGGGAAAGCCTTTCTTGTGCCTGAAGTGGCCCAGAGGCTCCCCAAAACATGGCAAAAGTGCCCCTACACCTGTGTGGTATTCAGGAGCCCTGGGACAATTTTGTTTAAGCCCTCGGTTTCCTGGTAATCTAGCTATGGATGCCATACAGCCAGGCCCACTGACTGTATGTTTCCTCATCTAGTTTGCTAGATCTCAGGGCCTTGCCCTGACTCTCCAGTTCATGTGGATTATTTCCAGGTGGGAGACAAAGGTTCAAATTCTCCAGTTTGGTGGGCTCAGCTTAAATAATAGAAAAAGGGCTGTGTACAAATATCCACCTCAGCTAATAGAACAGCTGCTTGCTACGACGTGCAAGGCTTAATTCATTTGTTGCTGCAACTTACAAAGACTATCGAGGCGGCTATGTATTTACTTAGTTACATTCGTCATTTTTTCCCAATCATTGTGGCCCAACGTTCACACACACACACACACACACATACACACACCACTCTGCTCTACAGCCACCGTCTGGCTAGAAACAAATATGTTAGATTGAATGTTGCTTATCCCATCTCTCTGAGTGAGTGACAAGGAATAATGCTCTCATTTCACCTTGATCTAGGAACATCCCCTTTAAGATTTCTGTCTTAATTTCCAAACAATAAAGAGTGTGTGTGTGTGCACATTCACATGTATGTATATGTGCATACATGTTCATGCATATGTAGTTAGTACATAATAGTTAATGACATCACCAGAGATTGTTCCTAGGTCTTGGGTTTGGATCTGGAAACCTGAGGGTTAAGGTTAGGATACATTTCTGAACTGGCAATCCTATTTCCTCTCCCCTCCATAGAACGAAGAGATGGTGTGGTGTGCACAACAAAAGGAAGCAGTTCCTTCGAAAGTGACTAGAAGGTAAAAATAATAGCGATAGAATAGAAGATCATAGGTTCCTGAAGGCAAGATGAAAACAGAAGAGTAGAGACAGAGGCTGCATCTGCACTGCAGAAATAATCTAGGTTGTCACCGTTTTAATTGCCATGGCTCCATCCTCTGGTTTGTTGTGGCACCAGAGCTCTCTGATAGAGAAGGATAAATTTTTCATAAAACTACAGGTCCCAGAATTTCATAGCATTGAGTCATGGCAGTTAAAACAGTGTCAAACTAGATTATTTCTGCAGTGCAGATGTAGCCAGAGAGAAAGAGACATAGAAAAACCGATGGAAACACTTATGGACCAGACGTTGAAATTGAAATGCTCTTGGACATCTCAGCGGCTTTCGATACCATAGACCATGGTATCCTTCTGGGACGCCTGGCAGAGGTGGGGATCGGGGGCACTGCGCTCCAGTGGTTCCGTTCCTACCTCTCCGGGAGGTCCCAGATGGTGCAGCTGGGAGACGTGTGCACTGATGAGAGACCCCTTAAAACTGGGGTCCCTCAAGGAGCCATTCTGTCTCCCATGCTATTTAACATTTACATGAAACCACTGGGAGAGATCATCCGGAGACATGGGGCGCGGGGTTATCAGTACGCTGATGACACCCAAATCATTTTCTCTATGTCTCCGACTGATGCAGTGACTGGGGATGGCGTCTCTCCTCTCGTGGCCTGTCTAGAGTCAGTAATGGGCTGGATGAGGGAAAACCGACTCAAATTGAATCCAGAGAAAACGGAGGTACTAGTGATAGGTTCTCCTGGTCCAGGAATGGCGGTGGTTCCACCTGTCCTGAACGGGGTCACGCTCCCTGTAAAGGACTCCGTGCGCAGTCTGGGGGTGCTTCTTGACTCGTCGCTTCATCTGACTGCTCAGGTGAATGCGACGGTCAAGAGCACCTGTTATCAGCTTCGGCTGATTCGCCAGCTGTGCCCATACCTGGCCCAGAGGGACCTCTGGTAACTTCGAAACTGGATTTCTGCAATGTACTCTACATGGGGCAACCCTTATACCAAACTCGGAAGCTGCAAATGGTGCAGAACATGGCAGCCCGGCTGGTCACTGGTGCTCCCAGGACCAGCCATATAACACCGGTTTTGAAAGACCTCCATTGGCTGCCCATTCGCTTCCGAGCTCAATATAAGGTGTTGGTAATTACCTATAAAGTCCTAAATGGCTTGGGCCCAGGATACCTAAAGGACCGCCTCTCCCCGTACATTCCGCCTCGCACCCTCAGAACGTCTGGGCAGCAGCTACTGAAGGTGCCTGGGGCTAGGTTAGCCTCCACGACACGGAGGGCATTTTCCACGGCTGCCCCAGCCCTTTGGAACGCGCTGCCCACTGAGCTCCGCTCGTCTACCACCCTGGCCCAATTCAGGAAGGACCTAAAAACCTTCCTGTTCCAACAGGCATTCCCCGAATAAAAATCCTGTGGGCCTCCCTCCTCTTCCGTGGCCAAGAGGTTGGGCTATGGGGCTTTTTTGCTTGTTTATTATGGCTTTTTACTGCTGTTTTAATTGCTGTATCTGTTGTGTTGTGTTTTTAACTTGTTGTAAGCCGCCCTGATCGTGGGAAGGGCGGGATATAAATAAAAATTTTATTATTATTATTTATTAAATAGAAGCTATTAAAGAAAGGACAACAGGAGGTACTGTACAGCAGACATGAAGGTTGTTCTACTGGCCATTGTGACCAGTAGCCAAGCAAAATACTTACATTCTATCAAGTTATTTAGCTTTTTGAAACTGCAGCATCTCTTGGATGCAGTGTCAATTATTTCCACAAGTGATATAACCCCAAAACCAGAGCTTGGAAATAGAAAGTGGTAAGTAATTAGTTAGAAGTTGCAAGCAACTAATTATACAATAAGGGTATAACAAAGTTCCATATGAAAAGTAGCATTCTATTTTGGA
The DNA here is from genome assembly GCF_019175285.1 of Sceloporus undulatus. Lineage (NCBI taxonomy): Eukaryota > Metazoa > Chordata > Lepidosauria > Squamata > Phrynosomatidae > Sceloporus > Sceloporus undulatus. The sequence continues at coordinate 91,505,330 of NC_056527.1, read as the reverse complement.
ACAAAATTTCTTTATTTGCATAGCAAGTAACATTTTCTATCCCTTTTAAAAGTTACCATTAAAGGTCACAGTTAGAGCCACCTGGTTAGGAATGTTTCACCAAATTTCATTTAAAAAAAAAAAAGACAATGGGAAAGTACTGGAAACAACAAGGAATGCAAAAAGGTATCACTTAAAACACTGCTGTTCAATGTAGTGGTCTGTGGACCAGTGCCAGTACCTGAGCCATCTGCTGCTGGTCTCTGGAGAGCATCCCAGAGAGAAGGAAACAATTGTCAATGGGAACAAATATGGGGCCAGTCCAGAGAAAAAAATTGCTCTGCATCAGTTAGCTTAAAAAACACTGTTTTAAATCATAGAATCAGAGAGTTGGAAGAGACCCCAAGGGCCATCCAGTCCAACCCCCTGCTATGCAGGAACTCTCAATCAAAGCATCCCCAACAGATGGCCATCCAGCCTCTGCTTAAAGACCTCTAAGGAAGGAGACTCCACTACACTCCGAGGGAGTTTGTTCCACTGTCAAACAGCCCTTACTGTCAGGATGTTCCTCCTAATGTTGAGGTGGAATCTCTTTTCCTTTAGCTTGCATCCATTGCTCCGGGTCCTAGTCTCTGAAGCAGCAAAAATCAAGCTTGCTTCCTCCTCAGTATGACATCCCTTAAAATATTTAAACAGGGCTATCATATCACCTCTTAACCTTCTCTTCTCCAGGCTAAACATCCCCAGCTTCCTAAGTCGTTTCTCTTAGGGCATGGTTTCCAGACCCTTCACCATTTTAGTTGCCCTCCTTTGGACACGTTCCAGTTTCTCAACATCCTTTTTGAATCATGGTGCCCAGAAGTGGACACAATATTCCAGGTGGGGTCTGACCAAAGCAGAATAGAGTGGCACTATTACTTCCCTTGATCTAAACACTATACTTCTGTTGATGCAGCCTAAAATCGCACTATTATCAAGTAATGCCAAAAAATTATTTTCTGAGTAATGAGAATGAATCACTTTCAAAAAGGGTTTTTCTTTCAGTCACTGGAAATGATCTTGAGTTTAGACAGTGGCTGAGAAATTTCACCATAATCCATTTTCCCCATCCCCCCATCTCTCACTACTGATTTTATAAGCATATATTGTATCGTCTGTTTTTAGACACTGTGGAATGGGGCCAGGAAATTATGCAGGGTACCTCCTGCTTTGTCACCAATATGGCTCCAAGGATCCTGGAAGGGGTTAAAATTGGCCATTAAGAAAATTACACAGCAGCGTAAGACAACCTGTTAAGGGGCCCAGAGTTGGACCTGCAAACAGCAGGGTATCTGTCCATGTCAGGACAAAGGTGAGGCCACAAAGAAGTGTGAGAGGCCCAGGAACTGAACAGCAGGCAGGAGGTGGGGATGTTGAGACGGGTCAGGATTACATGGAATTAGTGCAATTTCTCCTTGGGGCCTATCAGGGGTGTCAAAATGTGCCTAGTAGGCATTTTTATTATATCTATAAAAACCCACACAGTACATGTGACAATGGATCTTCTTCAATCAAAAAAGTGGATGAAAATAACTAATGTTTAGCAAAGTGTGTATGTGTGTGCATACACATGAATATTTGCTTGGTGCTATGCATATGTGCACTGACACACAAACAAGATCACTGTATTTACAGTGTATTGACACGCTATAATTTGGAACAGAAATCCACAGTGATACTATATAAGATGCTAACTAGTCCAAGAGTCACTGCAAAAATAATCCAATTTGAGACCGCTTTAACTGCCATGCTCAGTGTTATGGAATCTTGGAGTTTATAGTTTGTTGTGGCACCAGAGGTCTCTGACAGAGAAGTCTAAATGTCTCATAGCACTACAGTTCCCAGAATTACCTAGCATTGAGCCAGGGCAGTTAAAGTAGTCTCAAATTGGATTATTTCTCCAGTGTGTTTTGGACTAACTGTCTACCAGGAAGGGACCTGTTTTACCATTGGCAACCTGTTGGATTCAGCATATTATCTCTGGAGCTTATTTGCTTATACATCACTGCCTGTACCCCCTTTCCATAACCATAACATTCAGAAGATTGTCTTACATGGTGGTACCTATCTACCTACTATTTTAGGTGTTTATCTTTTAGGTGGCTCCACAGGCTAACAGTTGCTAACCATGCTAACAGATTCTCCCAGCCTCCCTGCAAGTGGCCATGATGGTTGGGGGAATTCTGTGAAGTAATGTCCAAAAAAAAAAATATTACAAACCCCCCCCCCCCCCCCCCCCCCCCCCCCCATTTGCTAAATGGGCACTGCCCTGCCCTTCTGATCTCTCAGGAACTACTTCCTACTAGCTGGGCCACACATCCTTCTCGAGCTCCTTGTTCTCCATTTTTTCCCAATCCATGCAAGGAATTATGGTTTCTCCCAGTTCTATTCAAAGTGGAGGTCCCTAAGGCCCTGCCAGCCCTTGAGCCATAGGCTGCTGGTCCTTGGTGAATTTCTATGGGAGGAAAATGCAATTGTAGCCAGTGGGCAAAACTATGGTACTGAAAAAAAATACTAGTACTATATAATAATGTGGAAAATATGGTATTTTGGACTGTCTGTTTAGGCATAAATGGGGGGGGGGATAATTTTCGGTCCTCCACTTCAGTTAGCCTGACAAGTACTGGGTTATCCTGTTTCTCTGGGCCCAAACAGACAGGCCAAAATAAAGCTGCTTCAGGTCACTTTGGAGGTATGCTGTTTAAATGATACACGCATCTTAAGAGGCCAGAAGCTGTGCCAAAGTTGCACTCCAGTCCTTAGGACTGGAGCATGGCTGTGGCATGGCTTCCAACCTCTTAGGACGCATGCATCATTTAAACAGCATACCTCCAAAGTGACCTGAAGCAGCTTTATTTTGGCCTGTCTGTTCAGGCCCTCTGGGATGGGAGTGTTTGAGGGAAGGCATATAGAAAAGACTGTAGCAACCTCTTTGCCATTGTGCCGAGATCATTTTTTTCTCTTCGCTCCTCCTCCCCCTCTTTCCCAGTTTTCTCCTGGCTTATAGTAGTGCAATTAGACTCTCTCTTTCATCACCCATGGAGTCTGCAGAGTTCAGGGAACTGTCTGGAGCTGACATGCTAAGAAGATTATTCTCGAGGTCTCAGTGAAACTTAAAACCTTATTGCCAAGCTTGGCTGGTAGACAATTAACCCACTGTTTCCTTTCTATTATAAAGAAGAACAAGAACCATCACAATTTAGTCATGTGTGGGCAAGAGGACAAAGTGAAAGCCTGCCCTTAGGTAAGATAAGGCTAAGTGCAGTCCATTTTGGTGCATTAGTTAAAAACTGACCAATAACAATTATTAGTGTTGGATTTGGGTGGCATCCCCCATGAGACATGACACTTAATGGCTGACTTTGGAGACCGTTGCACTCTCCCAAACTAACCTACTTCACAGAGTTACTGTGAAGGTAAAGGAGGGAAGAGAAGGAACATCTGCCCTCTCATCCACACACCAGGGATGTAGCTAGGATTTTAGGAAGGAATGGGGGGGCGTCCAGACTAAGTGCCACCATTATACTGGGGCTTGGGTGTGGCGGCGCAGCAGCACACACCATTCATTTTTCTAATGGAAGGGGGGGATCCGGACCCCAAGAACCCCCCCCCCCCTTGGCTACGTCCCTGTACACACTTCCTAAAAGCGATGCCCACCAAGTGCCTGGGCTTACTGAAGGAAATGCAGGATATAAAATTATGTAATTAATAAAGTCCCCCACGTGTCAGCTAGGACATAATACAATCTGTCAGGTTCTCCATTGAAATAAGCTGGTGGTTCAGCTTACCAAGGCTTGTGTAGTAGAACTTTTCTATGGTTTCTTTTCTAGGTTAGACGTAGGCTGGGCAGGCAGCTTTTAGGTCTTTCGCCATAGGTAGCAAAATAGTGCTGTTGCCTGGTCTAGGGGAATTAAGTAGTTTTCTGTGAAAAGAGCTCACTCCTTGCTTATGCTTCTCTTTGACTGCAAGCAAAGTGTGCAACATCCCACTATTTTGTTGTCAGGGTGTGTGGGGGGTGGGGAGGGAATGCTGTGCTTCAGCAAATGTGGATTGCCACATCCTGGCAAAAATATGGACTTAATGGCTTGCCAATAAATATGTGGAAGTCTGTGATCTTAAAGACATGCTTGTGTATTAGGAAGTACAGTACAGTACAGCATTCTTTCTTATAGCAACGGGTGAGCAGATATACATGAACAAAAATGAAAGCAACTGAAAAAAGGGTTCTGCTTTGTCTTCTCAGGAAAGTCTGCATTCATCAGACTGGAACCTGCACCTATCCAGCTTTCCAAGGGCTACAGGCACAAGCCTTTCTTGTCAGTACTGTAAAAAAGGCAAGAGCAATTGTGTCATCCTTGGCTCACAACCCAGTGCCAGTTCTTGCCAGTCACATCTGATTGATTGGTTGGTTGGGAAAGAAAGAGTTGGTGGCACAGTTGCCAAGGCTCCTGAGTTGGTATTCTGTGCCAATATGCACAGAATGTGTAGAGGATTTCACAGTCTGCTAAACAAAAATTAGTTCGAGCTTTAGTTTTGAAACAAGCTGAACTAGTTAAAAAAAACAGAGAAGGAGAGAGAGAAAGGGCATAGCTTACTTCTAGAAAAAGTACAGAACAGAGTAACCAAAAATGATGGGGTGGGGACAGGGATTGGGGCATCTTCCCTATGTGGAAGGCTGAGATGTTTGACTTGTTTTAATCTGAAAAGGAACAAAAACTAAGAAAAGGAATTTAAAAAAAGATTGTGAATGGTATAGAAAAGAGGAATATAGATAATTTTTTTATTCATCTCTCAAAACAGTAGAATTTAGGATCACCCGATGGCATCAATTTTCATTAAATTTGAAATTGTCAAATGGCAATACCATTTCACATAATGCAAAATTAATTTGTGCTACAGATTTGAGTGGTGTCTTTAAAAGGGGGTTTAACAAATTAGCAGAGAGTAAGTTAATTATAGCAAAGCATGGAACATGAATTTTAGAAGTGTGAATATAATGACATTCTGATGCTGTTCATAACTGAGCACTGAGAGGATGATGCTGAAAGTCCCAGAGCATCATCATACTTCTTCTCAGTAATGAATGGCTTCAATATGCCATTTATATTCACGCTTTTTAAAATATAATGTAAATTTTGTGACCATTGCAACATGGAACCTCCATGTTCAGGTGAAGCTTGTTACTAAATGTTAGTAGCTGGGGTGGTGTGGTGCAAGAAGCATGGAGAGGCTATTGCTTTCATGTTTTGCCTACAAAATTCCCAGAGGCATCAGACCAACTGCTGTTAGAAACAAGATGCTAGAACTTGGTTTGATTCAGCTGTGTTTTCGTTATTGCTCACGTACTGCTTCATGACCAAAGTGTTTTATGGTCAGTAACCTCACATCCTCATCCCTTGAGTGCACCCGTTTATGAAGAAAGAATGCAGACTAAGAGAGAGTATGACTGCACCAAGGTTACACAGTTTGCCCTTAGCAGATGTGTGGATAAAAACCAAGTTCAAATGCCTGTCCACAGGATCACAGTCCATTGTATGAATCAATTGCTAGAAAGCTGATGCTCTGGAATGATCATAATAACCCTCCTTCCCTTCCTCCATATATGTGCATGCATGTATACATGCAATAATAGTAAACTCATTTCTTCAAAGGCCTCTGCTGATGTAGACTGCAGATGCAATCCTTGTATAAAGTAATTAACAGCGAGCACAAAGCAAACCAAAGTTTGCAGAAATATTGTTGTGTGCCTTTTTCAAGTCTTTTCTTACTTATGGCAACCCTAAGCGAACCTGTCGTGGTTTTCTGGAGCTGAGAGGGTGTGACTCAACCAAGGTCACCCAGTGGGTTTCCATGACTGAGCAGGGAACCAAACCCTGGTCTCCAGGGTCATAGCCCAATGCTCAAATCACTACACCATGCTGGCTCTCTACAGAAATATGACTCCAAACATTTAAAACCTCAAGAGGGGGCATCCGCAAAGACTGAGCATGGTTAGTTGCCACAAAATAATTTGTGTCTTTTGACTGGGGGGTAGGGATAACTGGCAGAGAGAGGAAATGGAATTGAGTATCCTGGAATAAGGTATGACTTGCTGGCAAAAAATGTCAATGGGAGCACTTCTCACTGCAACATTTTATTAAAGGTCCCATTAATAGTGGATCCTTCAAGTGCCAATTCTCAACAAACAGCATCATTTATACACAAGAAGAAGGTATCAGCAGGTTTGATGAAACCTCAAGATTTGCAATGTAGAAAAAGATGGGGGGGGGGGTTTGATTGAATGAATGAATGAATCTCGCTCATCAAAACAAGCCAGTGAGCACCGAACATGCTGAGCAGCTATGGAAGGGTTCAAAAAGGAAAATCAGCAGGAGAGGAAATAAAATGGAACATCCTAGGATAGCACTCTAATAGTAGGATCCCATGTTGCAACTCTTTTCACTTGCTTACATTCTAATTGATAGTTTAGCTTAATCATTGATTTCTAGGTGGCTATAGGCAAGTCGTTCCATCTTAGCCTGAACTACACTCTACAGAGTTAACAATGAAACTGGCCTACCATACCGAGTTGCTTTGGAAATTAGGGAGATACTATATGTTTAGTCAAAATACTGGATACATTCTAAGCATCCTTATAACTCAGTTGATAATCGGCTAACTTATGGATTGATGTTGTTGTGTGCCTTCAAGTTGTTTCTGATGATGCAAAGGCAAATCTATCATGTGTTTTCTTGGCAAGATTTGTCTAGACAGGGTTTGTCTTTGCCTTCCTCTGAGGCTGGTATTTACCTGTTAGTACAGGAATGAGCAATGTGGTCTATGAAGTGATTTCATCTGGTATTTGGTGGACTAAGTATAATAAGGCATCCTAAATATATGGACCAAAGTTGGAGCCGGATCTGAGAGAGAAGGAAAGGAGAGAATTGGGGAGGATGTATCAATGTGTGGTGTAGTGGTTAGAATGTTGAACTAAGAATTGGGAGATACAGATACTGTTCCACACTGAACCCATGCAGATTGGGCCAGTCATTCATAACTGACCTACCTCATAGGATTGTTGTGAGAATAAAATAGGAAGGAGAAAAGCCATGTTATACTTGGGTTCAGGGAAAGCAAAAGACATGTAACTAAAGATGATCGTGGTGGTGGTGATTATGTTTCTCTCATGATGTTTTACATGCGGTTTCTTGTTCTTGCCCATATATGAGTGTGTGTTTGGGACCACTCCATGGCTCTCTTGAGCACTCAAATAAATTTATGTAGCAGCAATGGATTTACTGTAAAAAGGAGGGTCAGACTGAGTAGTAAAATATACATCTAGCCACATAACACTTTCTAGAGAACAATGTTTCATAGAGGGGGGAAACCACAAACACAGTTATCTATCCCTGCATTATTTCATTCCTCGGTGAACCAGTATGAATCTATAAATGCTAGTGAAAGTAGGTACTGTAGTTTGTTTGCCATTTCTTAACAGGACTAAAAGTCTATGTATTCACAGGAAGTACTTCCCTTTAAGGAAGAACATAGGGAAAAAGGAGAACCAAAGTCCAGTGCTCTCATATAAAGATTTATTCTTATTATGAGTAGATAGCTACCCATAATAATATAAAATTTTCACTTGACAGTATCGAACCTTGGTTCTCCTTTTTTTTTTCCTGCAAATATCATGTGCTGTTATCACCTTCTGTGACTTCATGAATGGAAATCAAAATGCCCTCTTATAGCTGGAGCATCCAGTATTATAGTGTAACCAGAGCTTGTATGGTCAAAGCACCAAGATCTTTTGAGTTATCTTCCACCACACACTTGCAAGCTTCCCTGTTCCCCCTGAGCTTATCTGTAATCCTCATAGAAACTGGCACTTGCAAAAGAGGTGTGTAGATTATTATATTTTTAACAATAATTATTGTTGCACACTATCCTAATTGCAATACAGAGTATTCTAGGATCTACAGAACTCATTAGTTTACAAAAGAGCTGCTCTCGTTAAGAGAGAACCTTTCATGGAACAGATTTGTTGTTTATGTCAGTGCAACGCCTTGCATTTTTGGACTCTTCTTCAAAATGTTGCTGTCAAGGGGATGAGGACCTGCAAGTTGTCATGTATTAATACATCTGGGGTGAGGTTCCCAGTATTTATCTGTCCTCTCAGATCAAGGCCCTGATCCCTCACTGCAGTAGAATGAGGGGACTGAATGAATTGTATTACTTCAGAATGCAGGTAAGAAAATATTGCTCTTGAATGTCCCTGATGTGTAAAAATAAAACAACATTTCTCTACCTACAGGGTGCTTTTAGTTCAGATTAACATTCAAAAGTGGGAATTCCCTCACTATCAGTCTGAAATGGTTCTGTCTGTGGTGCCTATTCTACAGCATGTGCAGTCTAGACCAATACCTGAATCCTTTCACTCATTGTTCAATGCTTCCTGCCCCCACCCCATGAACGGCAAGGTTTCTGATTACTTGTTGACAGGCATTCAATACAGTGCCACAGATGGAGACCCTCCAACATCTGGCTCTCCAAATCCATCAATTTCCCCCACCCCTTCTGATTTGCCTCCCTTGGTTAATGTTCCTTCCTGAGACTTCATAATCCAGGTCAGGAGGCTGTGTTGGAGGAAGAAGTATTTTAATTGGATGCTCTCCTGCCATAGGCGGAGTTCCCACTGGGTTTCTTAGTGTCACCAGAGATTCCAGCTGACCTAAATCCTTTCGGATATAAAACGAGTCTGAGAAAGAGATTTGAGGAAGGCTTAATTTCCAAAAGGAGAGGGGGCTTGAAGCTCAAACCAGCCTGTCAGTCCTCCTCTCCTGACATAACTTGAAAGATCTGCACCCATTCTCAATAACATTTGTGAATTTGTCATGCTTACCCATTTGTGATGTGAGGGATAATTTACCCATTCTCCAAAGTGCTCTATACATGATTGTTTCACTCTCCTCGGAACACAAATGGACTACTTTCCACAGCTCAAGTTAAGCCCTGGAGTCCCCCCCCAACTATCCATTTTCACATATAAGATTGCAAGAATTGGTTGGCTAAATTGGACCCAAAGCTCCTTTAGTCTAACATTTTGTTCTCAGCAGTAGCCGGACAGGTGCACCCAGAAAGGTAGATCCAGTTAGGCTGGGGTTTGGAACCCAAAAGACCTTGCTAATTCTGATGGATAGCTCCTGGCCCTCTGATATTCAGTGAAAGAGGCTGGGAGAGTGTAACTCTATTGTGTCTGTGCCTGTGGGGGAGTATGCTTCACAGTCTAGAGGGTAATGGCATTTTTACATCCCTCTGGCACTTTAGAGAGCAACCGTATCCCAACATGGCTACCATTTTGGCTTTCAGAAGTAATATTACACTGCTTGTTGTTGTTGGGTGGTGAGCCTTTGAACATGCACTTTAACCCCAAAATAGATTATCCTAAGTGTTCTATTTGGTCCTCCCCTCCAAATATACTTTGGGGCTGAAAAACCATGTGGTTTTGGGACAGAAAATCTAGGACATGTTGGGGGCTTTTGGAGGCCCAGTCTGGATCCAAAAATCACCCAAAGGGATATGCATGGCCTGTGAGATGTGTGATTTCTATCCCTCCCTCCTGTTTTTATTTCACTTCACTGTGTTTTTGATAATCACTTGATCAGTTGCTTGAAATCTCTGCCAGTAGGGGTTGAGGCCCATGATGATATGGTGATATTGCTTATACAGTATATGTGGGGTTAGTTTCAGATGGTAATACAGTGGATCCTTGTTATACGCTGGGGTTTGGTTCCAAGATCCCACGTGTATAACAAAATCCGTGTATGCTCAAGTCCCATTAAATATAATGACATAGCAAAATGGTGTCCCTTATAAAAATGGAAAATCAAGGTAAATTTATACTTTTTTGGAACATTTTCAAACCGTGTATGCTTGAATCCGTGTATAAAAAATCCATGTATAAGAAGGGCCGACTGTATAGGGAAATTCTGCTAGACCCCCTGGCAAGTAAGCTAAGGTGTCCCATAGGGTGCCATCTTGTTTGCCCACCCTCTGCTCTTTAACACTCATGTTAAGTTGCTGGGTAAGATCATCAGGAAAATTGAAGTGCAGTGTTGCCAGTTACTGATGATACCCAGTTCTGTTTATGTGTGTCATCTCTATTGGATGAGACTGATGAAGAGGCACTGAACCACTTCCTGGACTCAGTAATGGGACAGATGAAGGGCAATAAACTGATGTTGATTGTGTGGAAGCTTTGTGGGTGGGTGGGTGATTCCTGGGCCCAAGAAGTTAGAATTCACTCTGTTCTGGATGGAATCACACTTCCCCTGAAGGGCTAGGCATGGAACTTGGAGGTTGCTCCTTTATCCAACTATGTTCCTAGAGCTTCAATGGCTCAGAGCCCTTTTTATCAGTGCTCACTGATTTACCAGTTGTAGCTTTTGGAGTAAGACAAGATAGCATCTGCCCCTTCTTCCATTTTATGCACAGAGGCCAACTGGAGTGGGAACTAAATTTTATTTTAATGCAAGCAATGGGATACCGTTCTCCACATGTGAAGGAATCAGTCTGGTTTAGATGATGCAGGACATGTTTTGTGGCACAGTAGAGATGAATGTCTTGGGGACTCCGAGGAGCATGGCTTGTGGGAGAGGAAAAGTCACCATTGCTCTCCCTCAGAATCTGCTGCCTGAGGCACTTACATCACTCTCTCAATTGTCCCAATTGTTCTTCATTTTGCCAGCCTGTTTTAAGGTGAAGAGGCTATTTTATTGTCGCTCTGGGTTGTTGGAAGCTTTTACTGATCTATGGCAGGTCACCAATGAACTGCCATTATGATCCTAGTAGATCTGCCTTCTGCCTACACTTGATATGTGGCATGGGGGGATGTTGTTTGCAATCTTAGGAGAATAAATGGGCAGCATTCAGAGTTACTGGCAACTTCAAAGAGCAGCAGGTAACTCTTGTTTTCATGATACTTTGCATCAGTGTCCCTGGGAGCTGTAGAAATAAATTGGCTCCACTTACTGCACAGCTGTAGGCTTCACTGGCAGGTCCTTTCCCTCTGTGACATTCCCTTCCAGCACTGGCATCTTATCTTGCTCCTCTTCCACCACAGCTGCAACCAATCTCAAGGAGGGTGGTTGTAGCTTCTGCTGGAAATGGGGGAGATGAAGCTGTAGAGCCTCAAGCCCAGCAACAAGACTGAAAGCCATCTTTGCTTGCCTTTGTCCTTTAGCCACCGCCTTCAGATAAAGTTGCCTCCTGCTTTAATATGAAGGAGGCTGGCAGCAGTTCTTGAGTGCACACCAAGAGAATCAGATCCTGCTGTTCTGCGTGTTACCTGCACAGCCTGCTCACTTAAACTCTGGGATATATAATCCTGTTGTTGTCGTTGTGTGCTTCTAAGTTATTTTTTACTTACGTCAACCCTAAGGTGAAGCTATCATAGGGTTTTCTTGGCAAGTTTCTTCATAGAAAGTTTGTCATTGCCATCTTCTCATGCTGAGAGAATGTGATTTGCCCAAAGTCACCCAGTGGGTTTTTATGATTGAGTGAGGAATCAAACTCTGATCTCCAGAGTTGTCCAATGCTGAAACCACTACACCACACTGGATTAAAGTCCAACTGAGGATGGTTTGTGGTGATGGTGATGACCTGAAGGTGGATCTTGTTTCCTTAAGTACATCTCTTTACCTGTCAAACCACTGTTGTTCTGTTGGGATGGAAAGAACAAGTCCCCAGTCTGATCAAAAAACATTTACCTGTGGACAGTAAAGAATAATATGGATGGAACAAGACTGGGACTTAATTTTAACTGAGCTGGCAAACATCTTGTGTTACTATATCACTTCATAGAAATGTGGGTATGGCTTGCACAGTTGGGATTGTTTCTCCATACAAGAACTCTCCCCATATAGAAAGCATGTATTTGAGGGAAAGCTAACCCTTCTCTTTGACTGTCTTTCTTTGGAGGCTTTGTCTGCATGGGCCAAATAAACTGTCTTGACCCATCCTTTCACCAGGGAGTGTGGACAACGCAGAGCTGAATGCATGAGTCAAGCGAAAAGTTCAGATGACATCTGGCCTGTTCAGTGCCAAATATGGGATATACCCCTCTTGTGAATGGAGTAAAAAACCCACAAAATCTCCCTGTTTCCTTTGAGTCTTCATGGGAGATCCAGATTCCCCCATTGCAACAATACATGAATATTTAAAACATGTCCTGCTGTGCCACCCACCACTGCCACTGCATATCTCTCATTCTGAGGTTGGAATGAGGCACCCAGCTTCGATCACATGGTTACTTCTGACCTCAGAGCAAAGTTACAGGTGGCGGTGGGTGGCACAGCAGGAGGGCCTGAGGTAACAGGGGATCATTGGTCAGGGCAGCTTTGGGGCCAGGATACTCCAGGCTACCTCCTGTGGCCAGAACAGGCAGGAATGGAGATCTTCAAACATAGATTGGATAAGCATCTTTCAGGAGTGTTTCAGTTGTGTATGGCAGCGGTCTGGACTAGATAGCTCTTGTGGCTTCTTCCAACTATGTGACTCTAAGGTCCTTTGATGTGCTACTTTTCTGCATGGAGATATTGTCTATCTAATGTATGCATTTACAGGGATGAACATTTAGTCATCTTACACATGTGCTTACAACACCTTGAAGTTCCTAAAGTGATACAGCCTGCACAAAGCATGAAAATATTTATTTTGGCTAGGAGATGTCAGAAGCTGTAGTCTTAAAAAGGAAAGTAATGTTCCCAATCCTTTAGCCTGCAGATTGAACCACTTCAGTGAGAAGTAGGCCTTGACAATATCCATTGTTTGAGCTGCTTAGGGAACAGAAGTCTGGAAGGCACAGGTTTCCTAAACTTGAAGAGCAGTTGGGTTGTTTTTCCCCCCCAACAAGGATAGACTGCTACAGAACTAATCTCTAAGCAAGCTACTGCTCTTCTCCCTGCCACATCTTGCTTTTGTTAGTTGTTCCACTGCATCCCTTTTGTCTTATTCTGTATGGGGAGGACTCTCATGGGGACTTTATTGTTTATTGTTCTCCCCCCCTCCTCCCACTATCAGTAGTCCTTGTCTAATCCATGGCACGGCTGCCAGTGGTTTTTCCTGCTCCCTCCCACCTCCAACTGCATCCTGCTTCCTCGCATCTTTCCATATCAGTTATTCCTTGTAGCAGCTCCTCTCAGCATCTAGAAGACAGGAGGTGCTCCACTGCTTCACAGGGAAAAGCTTGCCAGAACTGGAACTTGCTAGGTGGAGACTGTGATTAAGGTACCATTTTGCCAGATATGTGGTGTCTGTGTCTTTCTGTCTCATCTCTCACAGATTGTTTGCTCTCTGAATACTGCTGATCTGGTGACTGGAGAGATAGGAAAACAGTGTCTGAAGACACAAGGAAGAAGACAAAACAGCTCCATCCAGTTTTGGAGGAAGTGTTTCTAAGGGCTGAAATCTCAAAAGATCAGGAAACTGGCAGTGACCAGAGGTTTTATGCTGCCGTTAAAATCATTCTCGTTGCTATCAGTTCCCCAGCTGTTTGGCCATAAGCCTACTGGTCAAGTGTCAAGGGCTGACAGCTGGACCAGACTAATGCCATTCCTTCTTATGCATCAATGCTTAAGACCAGGACAGTTTCAGCAATTGCACAGTAGGTGTGTTACCCAGGTGCAAATCAGATCAAAAGAAAGAAGCAACCCAAGAACAGAGCTTGGAAAAGCTAGGGGGTGATTTTGTACTTGAAAGTTCTGGAAGTTGCAATCCATAAAGCCAACTTTTCCAGGTTCTGTATAGAGGAATGGAGAAATTGGTTCTGCTAGGCCTGCGCAAGAAAGTCATGACTTGAAGGCAGGAGAGGTGACTGACAGAAAAAGTGTGTAGAGAGCTCCTGCTTCTGGCCAATTAGAATACAAGGCCAGGAGCCAAACCGGGAAGAGAAGTAAGTTGTGCCAACAGAAAACATGGGGAAACAAATCAGGTTTTCCCATGGGAGGTGAACAGCTGAAAGGTCTGTCTCTAGAGATTACTAGAATTCAGTTCCCACAAAAGGGGCAGGGAGGAGACGCGCCCTAAGAGTGTTGCCCAGTTTGTTTCATTACATTGGCTGCATTTGTTTGAACTTAAATTGAAATGCCTGAACTTCTCCCCCAGTAATCCAGGCAAACATCTGGGTCCCTCCACTTAACTGCTGTCTATTTGAAATTTTAATGAATTTTCCAGATTCATTTTCTGCATCTAGGTTTTTGCCTGGCACTTAATAACACGATTATTTACTTCTTCACCTTTTGGCCTGACAGATTAAAATGATGGCCTTTGATGTGGATTCTGGCCTATTCTGTCACTCCCCCCACCCCTAGCTCACCTATGACTCCGTGTCATAAGCGGGTTCCAGAATATATTAGCAAGGAGAAGAGTTGGCAAGAGAAAGGAAATTCTCTGGTCTTCTCTTTTAGAGGTGTGGTGAGGTCAGCTTGCTGGCTGAACCTGCTTGGGCTATGGATCATTTTTATTTATTTATGTTTTGCCTTTCTCATGAGGGTTTCACATAGTTGGCTGCTCTTATATGGCTCCTTCCCTTTTCTGCCTCCCTGTCACTTAGAAGATGCCAAAACTCAGAAGGATAGTCACATTCCCCCTCTCCCGTGTCCATAAATCAGAAAGGCTTAACATTTAAAATCCCAGGAGTTGTATACTCAGATATAGCACAGGCCTCCCACTTTGGCTTTTTACCCTCCTCTCTTCCATGTACCACTAGCACATCTGGAATGGATTGGTAGGTTCCCAGCTGTTACACAGTTTTGGCATAGATATAAAAAAGGAAATAGAGAAGATTTTTATCCGGGTATCAATACTTTAGCACCAATCTTATATAGATTAGCTAGTTTCTCAAGAAGGAGGCTTATCCTCTGCAAGTCTATCTCATCTAGATAAATTGTAATAATATGGGTACTTACTTTTTTTCTCAGCTCCCAAAAAACCCCACCCAGTCTGTCTGTCTGGCTAGGAGATTTAAGGTGTTGTACTCCAAAAACCTCACTTTTTCACTCAATCTCGGAGATTTCTTTAGAGTTGCTGCTTATGCAGGGCTGTTTCTTGTTATTACTGCTGGTTTGTTTGATTTGGGGTAATTTGAAGTAATTTGGGCTTTATTATAGTTTATTTTGAGGATATGCATCCTAAAGAGAAGGGTGTTAAAAAGAAAGTGTGTGTGTGTGTGTGTGTGTGTGAGTGAGTGAATGAATGAATGAATGTTAGTCTGCAGGGGGAGAAAGCAATTAGCGATTAAAGAGCCATCTTCAATTATTTTAGAGAAATGCTGTAGCAAATGTTCTCTGCTCCTCCAGAAGGTAGCACCCTAACCAGTAAAAGAATGGGGCTTTTGACTAAGTGCACTTGATGATATAAGTTGTGAAGTGGACTATGTCAGAAGGTGATGGACTCTCCTTTGTAGAGGTTTTTAGCAGCTGGATGGCTACCACATATGAGAGATATGGTAGCAGATTTCCTGGGTAGACATGAGGTTGAGCAGAAGTTGTCTTTCTCCCTTTTTCTTTACTGAAATTCTTGCTCCCTAAAGAAGCTTTGTATGGCCGTGGGGTAGGAGCAATCCCACTCTTCTTAGGTGGCACATTTTGTGGCATGTCTCCACTTGTATCATGTACTCTCTATGCATGCATTAAAATGGCAGAAGATGACCACTTCAGGGACAACAGAGGTGCCTGGGAATGCAGATCATTCCCTCTCAGCAAATGGATCTACAGGGCTGTTGGGGCCTGGTGGTATCATGTTTTTAAAAAATGGTTAAATCTACATGTCATAGGTGTAATTTGTCTAGGATGATTTCAATAAACATTTTTTCTATCTTTCTCCTTGTGCCCTTTGTTCATTACAGCAGAGTTCAACCAACCACCACGAGAGCAGTAAAGAAACAACGGAGGTCGTCAGGTCAGAGGTAAAAGGCAAAAAGTCTTCAAACCATGGCACAAGCCACAAAGCCAAGAAGTCAGGAATTGGGAAAAGCTCGACAGGTTTTGGATCATCCTCTTCCAGTGGGACATTTCCACCTACAGGTGAATAATTGGAAGGAGCTAGGAGAGCTGCTGGAGTCAGACCGATAGTGAGCAGTTGACCAGATCCACTGCTTTTAAAGTGTCTGAGTCTGTTTTAGAAAAGCTAAATCTCTAACCTTCATGGTTGAACAGAAAAGCTCTGTTTTTTGGGAGGCTACAGTGCATTATATTGTTCCTTACCCTTTTGTGAAACTGTTTTTTATCACCTTGCCTCACTACCCATGGACCCCAAATCATTTGACACAGGAGATAGGCTTCAGAAAATGTGGGCAATTCTAGCTGAACCCCCAGATGCTGGTGTGGATGAGGTGGAGCTGATCAGTGGCTAGAGGTCAGGCTTCTATAGCTTGCATAGCTTAACACTTATCACCCATGATTAGAAACTCTGAATTCAAACTCAAATTCAAGCAGTCCATAAAACATGCAAGCAAGCAAGCAACCATAGATCTATCATACTTCATCTCAATACCTGCTAGAAATTTCAGGATATCCCTTGATTCCCTTCCAGGTACTTCATGCAGCTCCTTGCCCTTCTCGCAGGACTTTGTAAACTTTCCGAAGCTCGAGCAGCAGCAGCCACCATCAGAGGACGAGAAATACCGCAAACCTGTGTCTTCCTCCTCCTCATCTGCACATTGCTCTCCATTGTATGAAGGGCAGAAGAGTGACATCTTTGAGCAGAAGGTGATCTTCTCGGGCTTTGGCTCCATCATGCGCTTCTCCACCTCAGCAGTCAGCCAGCAGAGAGGCCGTGACACTTCACCTGTGGACTACAAGGCCTCCAACTCTCTTGGAGGCCCAGCCGGAGGGAGTAGTGGCAGCAGCGGCACTAGTGGGAGTGGGAGTGTTGGTGGCACCAGCAGCCACAAGAGAATGCCATCCCTCAATGTGGAAGAGGGGGAAGTCCTGAAAGAAAAAAAGCACAAAGCCAACAAGAAGAGCAAGCATGGACCAGGGAGGCCAAAGGGCAGCAAAAACAAGGAAGTCCTGGGAGCCCAGCTGGTTGGGTCCACAGCTACCTCCGCTTCACCTTTCTCTGGGGGGTCCCTGGTCAGCTCCAGCATTGGTGGATCCTCACGAGCTTTCAGCCACGCTGCAACTCTTCCAAGCCTCAGTCTGGAATCCCCACTCCTGGGATCAGGTAAGTAGCACATATCTGTGCCCAGGAGTTTCGTATTCTAAGTGTCCTGGAGCATGATGAAGCATATCCAGTGTCCTCTGAATCTCAGATTGTTGTTTTTTTCAAGTAACAATGGATGCAAGCATAGCATTTTTAGTAGTTAACAGTGCATTCTTCATAAATCTTGGAAAAGTTATGTTTAGGGTTCCCAAGTTGGATTCCAGGTCCTAAATCCAATTGTTGGTTCCAATTAGAGAAGGCTGATTGAATCAGTTCCTGAATGGTAAATCCACACTCATTTAAATCCCATTGATTCAGTGAGTCTAGCCTAGTTGGGAATTGCAACTGGATATAGGGGTCTGTTTTAGTTGGGACCAGCCATTGGATTTACAAATTGTGCTCTGAATTTAACTATGCAACTCTTGGTGTAACCAACAACAGGAAGACACAAAAATGCAATGGTGTTGTTTTTAAAGTTGCACAAGATCACAAAATACTTATTTTTGTGCAAGATTTCATAAAATGAAAAAAAAAACACATTATGAAATACATGTATTACAAATAATCACATAAGACAAGCAATATAATACATTCAAGTTTCACCAGGCTAACAGAGGGTAGAATTTGGAGACATAGCCATGTCAGTCTAGATTCTGGACTATCAGTATGCAAAAGCATCTTGTAGCACCTTTGAGACTAACTGTGCAAAAGAAATTGTAGTATAAGCTTTCATAGACTTGGACTTGGTTCCTCAGATGCTCAGACACTACAACCTCTTTCGCAGTTACTTTCAAAGGTGTTACAAGATCCCTTTGCAAACAGTCCAACAGAGAACAGGATGTGTAAAGGCATGCAACAGCAGCACAATATAGACACTATGCAAAGCAAATAATAGGAAAACATTCAGCCCCTTCTCCAGCTCTTGAACTATTTCATCTCCCTTCACTCCAAGATTCCTGTCTCCCATCCGTATTCTTAGTAGCTGCAAATATGAGCCAGAACGCATATCAGTATTAGGGTTACTTCCTGTGTTATGTGGAGCACAGCACTTGTGATGTGTGTCTATGTGATTTCTGCTTTGCATGCACAAGTCAGAAAACCACAGTGCATCTCAACTTCCTAATCTAGTTACTGACAGAAGAAACAATGCTTACTTTGCCAGTCTCAAAAACCACTTTGCCCTGAGCTAAACTTCTAAATATTGCATGGTGGACTTTCTGAATTCTTTGTAAGTTTCCAGTATTTCAGAAATAGGGTACCTGAAGCCTTTCAGAGTTTTGGATTATATTATGCCCCAAAATGCTTTATAATTGACTGATTTGGCTGGGGCAGGTATAGGTTGTAGGCCAAAACATATAGGAACAGAGAGATAAAGGCAAAGCCCCCTGTACTTTGGTTAATTTAATACCAAAAGTACATTGAATGGTAGGAAAATATTTGGCCTAGAAATGGCTGTGTCCCTTGCATAATGAAAAGTGGTTGTTTTTTGTTTGTGTCTGGTCTTTGAACACCTGCTGATTCTTCCCAAGATCATTCAGTTTCACTCAGCTCTGTTTTCTGACAGTGTTGTTGCTGGTTGTTGCTCACTGCTGCATGCCCACATTCCTTCTGGACCCTTTGCTGCCAGGTCTATTATTAATCATGGCAGTCTGTGCCTCTGTCCTTAGATAAATGATATGAGCTGGTTGCTAGGTATGTAAATAGATCTGATATGAGTGAAGAGGTTGTTTGTGGTAAAGGGTGTTAATGTCACAAAGGCTTCTCTCTTAAACAGGAGCAATATTAGTCCTCTCCAGGAGGGATGGGGAATTTGTAGCCTTTCAGATGCAGGCAAATTGCTACTCTCAGCATCTTTCAATATATGCTAGGCTGGCAAGGGCTGATGGGATGTGTAGTCCAGTAATACTGGAGAGTCACAGATTCCCCCTCTCTGTGTAATTCCTGGAAAAGACATTTGGAAAGAGCAGTGAAGGTGAAAAAGTTACAGGTTCCTCCTTCTCTTAGCTTTGTGATGTTACCTTTCGTTCTTATTTGATATAGCAGTTGTGGAGGAGGTGGTGGTGGACACACAGATAGACTTGCAGAAGGTGTAGAACATTGTGACAGGAGATACCCACATGTGCACTTCTTGTAGCAAAACTACAAGGTGTGAACCCAAGATCACTTAAATTCAGAAGTTCATTGCCTCAGCCGAAATAGCACTCATACCTGGAGGCTTCCATGTCAGTTCAGTGGCTTATCTGATTCAATTTCAGTCCAGATATTAAAGGAGCTATCCAGAGTGCTGAACGTGTTTTGGGACAGGGTTGAGCACCTTTCAAATTCACTCTAAAACTCAGAGTAAATTCCGCTTGGAACATGGGAGCCACCCACCACCATGGCCAAATGATGATATGATCGGGGGCCAGTGTCAAATCATGTAAACAAATTGCTTGGTTTCTGAATGCTGCCAATAGTTTTTCTTTGCAGGCAATTAAATTTTGAAACAAGCTATGTGTTGTACTAAACATATAGCTTTGCTGTTGGATTAATCTTTCTTAAATTTCAGATTTTATCTGGAGGAGAAATCTCCACTGGTGTCAGAGCATGTTTCTCCCATTCTTCCTATGTATTACTATTACAAAACTGTCTATCCACACCTGTTTCTCCCAAAGCTGCACTGGAGAGAAGTTGCCATTGAGTATTTTCCTTCCCAAACTGCAATCGCAATCATGATACAGGGCCTCACAGTCACCTCTTGAAGCAGCCTCTTCCAATCCACACCCATCCTCAACTTGGCAGGTTGTTGGACTACAGCCCCGACCACCCACACCTGAACTAAATCTAAGATAATAACTCAAAATCCACTGTCTTTTTATGGGGCCCAAAATCTGTTGCCTTGGGTGTTCACTCCATTCTTCCTCATGGTAGGACTGGCCCTTATTGCAGAGCTACAAATATCAGCCTGCAGCCTTTCATTGTTCTTTTCTCAACAACACTGTTGTGAGGAAGCAATTTTTCCGACATGCCATCATGTGGTGATATCTTAGCACATGTCAGAGCTAGAAAAATATACTTTGGTTGTGCTGCATGAAATGATGGGAGTTGTAATCCAGCAGATCTGGAATTGGTTTAGCTGATTTGATGTTTTAAAAGAATCACGTTACACCACACTGTACTTTGAACTTATTATGTAGTAGTTCATTGTGTCATTGTGCTAGTT
The DNA here is from genome assembly GCF_019175285.1 of Sceloporus undulatus. Classification (NCBI taxonomy): domain Eukaryota; kingdom Metazoa; phylum Chordata; class Lepidosauria; order Squamata; family Phrynosomatidae; genus Sceloporus; species Sceloporus undulatus. The sequence goes on along the minus strand of NC_056527.1, from coordinate 91,484,932 downwards.
TCATGCTTAAAGAAAAATGTAGCCAAATAGAATGCACCATTGATTTATGCTGGGATCTGTTGCGGATCCCCCCCCCCCACATAAGACAAATACCGCATATGCTCGAACTCCATTGAAAACAATGGGGCTCGTGTATGTGATGAGGCATGGTGTGCATGCATGCCATTGCCTATTCCGTCACGCAGCTTTCAGTGTAACCCTGCGTATAGTGCACCCGCATATGACACAGGTGCACTGTATGTTTATTTACTAATATTTTTGTTTGTTATATATTTAAAAGTTTTTCCTTTCAGGATAATCTTTCCCTACAACTAATCTTCTTTAAAGTGTTATGTTGCATTTATTTGTGCTTGTCATCATTAAATAAATAAACCTTATTTAAAAGTTAATTGAAATTCTTGGAGGTCAAACCTGTGATCCTGTTTCTTTTCTAGACTTCTGTAGAATTTCAGCATATGCAAATAGTCCTGGCTATGTTGTGCAAAAAATGAGGGTGGACATCACATTCCAATGTGTATCTACTAAGAGGTCCCACTGGATTTTGTGTGGCAATTGCTCCCAAGTCAGAGTTTATAGAAGGACTGGGCAATGAAAAAGGCTTTGGTGGTGGTTGCTGCTGCTGCTGTTGTTGTTAATGGTCATGCTGGCTTAGAATTTTGGGACCTGTAGTCCAGAAAAGTAATACTTCCTTAACTCTGCTCCATATATTGTTTAGCTGCAGTTGTCATAAATCCTAGCTGATGGTGGAGAATGATATGACTCAGAGTCCAATAATATCTGGAGACAGGACCTGTCCATGAAATTTTGCTAGCGGAGTTAATGTTCTTTCCAATTACAAGGTGCAGGATTCCTAAGCTCACCCAAAATACCTTTGTATCTGAGATGGAAAATCGCATATGTACACCTCTTTTCCCTAATAGTAGAACACACATTAATAACAAAGCAAATAACTAAAAATTTACAGCCATTACGTGAGGCCCAAAATCTGCTGCCAGGGCAGCTGACCCTATCTGGAGGGTCATATATATATATATATATATATATATACACACACACACACACACACACACACACACACACACACGACTGCAACCTAATTTTTGTGACTTTCAGCAGTGCCAGTCTGCCAAAGCAATTTTCCTTGGACCCCAGCATGTAATGAGATCATAGCACATGTCAGAGCTGGAAAAAATGCACTTCTGTGGTGTATAACCCCCAGATTCCCCCAATCTGGGAGATTTGAGGATTTATAGTGCACAGAAAGTCTCCAGTTTCTGGTACATGTGTTCTCTTGACCGATCTCCACTGCACACAAAAAAACATCCACAAAAGCATTTGGGAAGCATGCCAGGCATAAACAAAACAAATGCCAGAAAATTCTTCCTGACGCGGCGAACCCTTTCCCATGCAAAGTAGTTGCAAAGGAGCGGTCCTGCCAAGAAAGAGTTAAGAGGAAGGAAGCACGAGGCTGGGTGTGCCATAGCTGATTTGTTTGGCAGCTGCTTTCCCCCTGTCTCTGCTGACTTGTTTGCAGATGCTTCTTTTCAGGTCACAGTGGACAGACAGATAGGGAGGGAGGGAAGATGTGAGAGCATGTGGGAGGAGGAGGTGTAGTTTGGCTTCGTTTAGTCTCCTGGTGACAGTGGCCTTTTACTCTCACTGGCTTACCCTAGGGCAGGGGAGTTGCTGGGGAAGAGAAAGAGAGAGAATCCAGGATGTAATTATTTGTCAGGGAGGAGCTCTTATGAACAGCATGCCTCCCATAATTGGAACCTCAGGCAATATTTCTTCTTTCCCCTCCTTCTATTGTGTTCAGAGAAACAGAGCAAGAGAGAGTTTTCATTTGACATCAATCCACTATCTGAGCCAGCTAGGAGCTTACAAGTGTAGGATCTGCAACCAAGTCACTGTCCCCTGATACAGGGTTAGAACTGGTCCAGCTGAATTCTGCACAGTGAGGAAGTGTTCACAGTAATATGGGAAGCGGATTCTGCTGAGTGTGAGCTTCTGCTGTGGGCTCTGCAAGGTGGCCACATCCATCAGCACTATAGAGTGGTAGAGAGGCTTGGCCAGTCTCTTTTCCATTTATTTATTTCCAGGACTCAAGCCTGTTATTAATAGAGAAGTAGAGAAGTCACTGTTGCTTTAGATTTTTTAAATCAATCACCCAAATTATTAGTTCAAAAAGTATGCTTTGGCTGTGCCCAGTTGGCTGAAATGGTGCCAATAACCAACTCCTAAGGCTTGTCTACATGGGTGAAAAAAAGCTGCACTACTCCAAAGCAAGTGCTGGCAGTCCTCATGACAAATGGCTACTTTTGGAGAGGATCTATGTTTTTGTTGTTGTTATTGCTTTGTTCTTGCCCTTAACCGGACTTAGCTCTGAACTAAGTGAAGTTGGGGAAAACCCCAGAGTGACCCCAGGTTCTTCTGGCATGTGGACAGCTGAACTGGGTCTGATTCAGCCTGATCCAGTTGTCCACCAAGAGCCAGCCTGGCGCACTGGTGCATCTTCTGAGATCAGAAATGGACACCTGGACTTCTTGTTGATCACATGTTCAGACAGCTGTTTCTGACCTCAGCAGAAGTAGTAGTGTGCCGGGGCAGGCTTTACACGGAGCCCCTGCCCATGAGAAAATACTGGTGACAGCTCCAAAAACAGGCTGCTGGTCAGCAGGGCCTATGTGCACAACAACATGGTGTCTCACCAGATTTGGCCCAGTATGTGTGGTGTCCCCATCATGGTCATTCCAGACCCAGTCTGGGACGTAATGTTCCAGATTGCCCCCAAATTCAGAGGCTGGTGTAGACATGTGCCCCTAGTTCAAAAGAGGAGATTGGTGCCACAACTGAAACTCTTGCACTGCAATTCTTTGCATGTTTATGTAGAAGTAAGTCACACTGTGTTTAGTAGGGTTACTCCCTAGTAGTAAACATGCTTGTTTGCAGCCTTCATTTAAAAGCACAATACTTGAGAGGACAATCTTGCTCCACCCACATCCCTAGAAAATCTTCCTATTGTCTCAAAGCAAAGCCTTAAGATTTGTGGCTGAGCTGGGAAGGTGTGCAATTAACTAAGAGTTTCCCCATATTTTGCCTCCAGGCTACTCAGTTTCAGCAGCCTCCACCAAGCAGCCTCCATTCATTGTGTAAGCAAACTGCCTGTTTGCAGACTGAGCTGGTGCAACAGGGAAGGCACATGCCTATGATGTGTGGTGGTGGGCAGAAGCAAAACAGAGCTTACTGTGAATTCTTCAGCTACTGTGTGAGCCTGGCTTCCTCCCAGCTTTGCAACTGCAGTGTCGGACATGCATGCCATTGAATCAAACCTTGGTCCAACTATCACTTACAGTTCTTGCACCAGACTGTCCCTAATTTCCCCTTTTGCCTTAAAAAGAATTATATCCTTGTACTTTCTACCTATTTCTTGGAGACATTACATCAGGCAAACCAGTCAGGGCTGTGTACAACTCCTACATAGGCGTAGGAGTTTATCACACAGCTAATGTTGTCCGATCCCAGCACGGGATGGGATCGGGACTGAACAAGGAAAAATGGGTGTTATAGCACAGAAAAATTTGCACTTTGTCACAGGGCAACCACAAGCCACCCCCCAGCCACACTTAGCTAGCAGATTCTGAGGGACAGAAAGCTTCCGGACTACCAAAATTGGCAGGATAAGCAGAGTTGGGGGACGGCTTGTTGTCGCCCTGCAACAAAGTACACATTTTTGTGTGTGATAACACCCTTTTTCCTTCATTCATTCCTGATCCCATCCTGTGCCTGAATCAGGCAAAAATGGTTATGCAATGAACTTCATAGAATCAGAGAATCTTAGGGTTGGAAGAGGTCATCATTTCATTTACCTAGGTGCCAAAGAAAAACTTGGCTATTCATCATCAAGGCCTTTGGGCCTCATTAATTTCTCCCAAATAATGATGTACAGTACCTGTACATAGTCTTAAAAACTCTTTAATCTTTAAAATCTGTTTTTAAATCATTATGATAATTAATGTGTTTAAATTCTTTTAATTCTTTTAAACTCTTCACCTTGTTGTTTCAATGTTATTTGTAAGCTCTTCTGAGATCTTTTTGATATTGTTGTGTACCTTCAAGACATTTTCAACTTATTATGGTGACCCTAAGGTGAACCCATGATATGGTTTTCTTGGCAAGATTTGTTCAGAAGGGTTTTGCCTTTGCTGTCCTCTGAGGTGAGAGACTGTGACTTGCCCAAGATCACCCAGTGAGTTTCCATGGCTAAGCAGGGATTCAAACCCTGATCTCCAGAGTCATAGCCCAATGGTCAAACCATTACACTATGCTGGCTATCCTTTTAGATGTTGGGTGGGGTAATTTTCACTTCAGATATGGGGAACCATTTATCCTGACTTATCCTGACTGTGGAGAAAAACTGGTAAATTCAGATTGGATGCAGTATTAGTCCTTGGCTCTAGAGCAGGAATGGGTGATATTTGGTTCTCCAGTTGTAGTTGCACTCCAGCTTTCACCAGCTCTTGCTAGCATAGCCAGGATCTTGGGAGTCGCAGTTTGATAACATCAACAGTGCCACATATTATCCATCCCAATTTTTTGAATCACAGCATAGGCCAGGCACTAGGAGACGAAGTGGAAGGAGACTGGTACAGTGTTCATCTGTGATGTCATAGACCCTACTTGGAGTTTCCAAACAGCTGGTAACCCAGTAGTAATTTCATATTTCATAAATCAATCCATTGTTGTTTATGGACTAGTAGAATTAAATATTCAGGGGTGAGAAACTTATAGCCCTTCAGATACTGTTGGACCATAACTTCCATCAGCCTTGGCCTGCATAGCTAATAATGAGAGATGATGGAAACTGAAGTTCAGCGTCTGGATGGAGAAGCATATTCCTCATCTCTGCTCTGTTTGGATTCCAGACACCAAACAAGCAACAGACTTTCATTTGTTGTATTACTCACTACAGACATCTTTAAGCTCAGCTCATCCAATTCTGTAAAATGGATGTAATGCTGGCATGCCCTTCTGATATCATTTCAGGACACTAAAGAAATATTATTACACCACCTTGACTGAGGGAGAGGGAGGGAGACTTCTAAATAAATAGCTGTCAAGTATGTTTAATTATGTCTGGCCACCTTGTCTCAAGTCCTATTTTGATTTCTCCATGCAGGGATCTATACAAGCAACAAGGACCCCATTTCACATGGGGGTGGGGTGCTCAGGACGGTATGCAGCACTCCTCTCTCCTCCAGCCTTCTGGCTCACCAAGGCACTCCATCACTTCCCCAGCTCACTCGCTCACCCTTTGCTAGCACCATCCCAGCCTCCTCTTCGTCTTCTGTCTCCACTACCCAGGTAAGGAACGACATGAAACATCAATGTCATAATTAGGGATTTCTATGTATTGGGTCTGGCTCTGAGTTCTGTCACCACCATCCTTAGGAATCCATTTTGGAGTCAAACACACTCAAAAGGACCATCCTCCCTTCTGGCAGTTCATAGCAGAAATCCTTTGGGAGGCTTATGCAAGGATAAGTATGCTTTTGGGCATTGCACAAAGAAATATGTGGTACGTCTTCACACAATGCCTTTCCCCCAGCTGTGTTTTATGCTCTGCCAGCATCAAGTCTTGGTCATTATAGAATTAAGAGAAAGGAGTTAAAATATGTAAAAGAGAAAATGAATGTTTATAAACCCATGGATACACTTGTACATCGAATAAAAATGATTATTTTCCTTTAAAAAGAGGTGCTTGAACTCTGAGAGTCCAGGGAGAGGGCAAATCTTCCAGCCTCAGGATCCTCCAGAGGGCACAAAAAAGCCCCCAAAGTGAAAAGAGACATGAGCAAAACAAAACAAAACCAACCCCCCCAAAAAACCCACCACTTCCTTTTTTTTAAAGCTCTGTTCTATTTTGCTTTGTTTAGAAGGATTTTGGCCAAATTCATTTGTTTAAACAGATGGTGGGAGGACACAACACCTTGTTTCTGGGGGAAAGATATGAGCCACATGATTCCCATCTCTGCTGTAAAGTTTAGGGATACTGGTTCTCTAGAGTTTTCCACTGTTGAGATATGTTCCTCTTGCTTCTTGCTGTTTTGCAGTCAACTCAGAATTTGTGATACTCCCAGACACACCCACCCTACTGGCCTGTGAAAATATTGAGTGACTAAATGTGCTTTACGGTGTTAGTTATTTAGTTCATTTATTTCATGGCTTCTGTCCAGTGAGCTCAAGGCAGTATGCATGGCTCTCCTCTTCTCCACTCTGTTCTCACAATGGACCAGTAAGGCACAGCAGGTTGAGAGTGACTAACACAGGAATTCCTAGTGAGTTTCATGTCTCTGGGAGGGGACTTGAAGCTGCACATCCTGAGTCCCACTCTGATCGTCCAAAAAAGAAACCTCATAGACCATGCATCCTGGTCTGTGGCCTTCGGTAAATATAGCCACTCATTTTTTATTCACAGCCTGGAAATTCCTTTTATTAATCCACAGTTGAAGTTTCTTTCAGTCTATTCAGACATTTTACTTTTATGGACTACAATATTCAGACTATCCTCTGTTCAGCATAATCTGTAACTTTTGTCTAGGAGGTATTCTGGGAGTTGTAGTCCAAAAAGGTAACTTTTATAGGTTCTGAGAAAATGTTTTCATTATTTCTTTTTGGCAATATAGGAAACAGTTATTTTTGGAGCCTTTAAGAGAGTAGAACTCAATGTGGTCCATCCACCTCCTGTCATTCTCAATCTTTTACACTCCAGATTTCCTGGACTTCAACTCACATAAGTCCTAGGCAGTATAGTCAGTGCTTTTGGGAGCTGATGTCCAAAACCTCTGGAAAACCAGAGATTGAGAAGCACTATGATAAAAGATCAGCTATTCAGTACTAGTGAGAGTTTTGTTAGAAAGCTTGAAAAGGGTCGCTGTTAATGATGAGTTTGTCACACACACACACTCCTTTTTCCCCTTTTGCAGGTATTCTCCCTGGCAGGCTCTACATTCAGTCTCCCTTCTTCACACATCTTTGGAAGTCCACTCACTTCTGGGCTGTCAATGAACCCCCTACTGAACCCATCTGAAAGCAACAGAGCAGGTATACAGATCAAGAAGTTGTTTACAGGAGTCCTGGTCTCATGAGAACATGCCCTTCTAAATGTCAAACCACTCCTTCCCTGGGTGCATCAGTTCTAAGATCTTTATAGCTGAAGAGGTTGCTATATTTAGGAGCACAGATAAGTGTGTTTGTTCTTTTTTGTGATGGAAAATGTGCCAATTATAAAGACCCGGGGTTTTGTTTTTGTTTTAATATATAATAACATTAGCCAAGTCTTTGAAATCTGACCTGGAACTCTTGGGAAAATTGACACACAGGGCCATGCCCATGAGCAATGAAAAAGGAAGATATGGTGTTATGGAATAACAATGGCTGCACTGGATTGCCATCTGGTGGCTAGCGAGAACCTCAACATCCCTTACTACAGGAAGTGGCATTATCGAGGTTGCAACAAATGCTTCCATTTTTACAGAGAGATATAAGAAGATTTTGTTGTAAAGCAATGTAGTGGGTAGAATGTGTGGTAGTGCAGACTCTGAATTAGAAGTGAACACTGAGAGAAAAGTGCTATCAGAGCCCCCACAACTGTTTTTAAAATGAGGGAGGGCTGGAGACTGGCCAGTAGGCCATTATGAATTTTGTGTACATCCATGTATCTTTTTACAAAATGGTAAAAACATAGAATACGGTGACTAACAACAACAACAATACCAAATAAAGCAGTCAACAAATTGATTCCCATGAAAGCAATGACAAAATAATAAGTGAAGCATTATAAAATTGCTTAAAACATAAAATTAGTATATCAAAGAAAGAGGAAAATATAGAAGATCTTATCTGTTTGTTTGTTTGTTTAATATTCTGCCTTTGTAATGTATGGGACCCATTCCTGCCACAGGTTGACTGCACATATATTAAGCAAATGGAAAGACTTCCTAAGAGGGCTCTACTATGCAGGTGTCCTGATCCATGGTGTCAGATTATTTTGAGGGAGCTCAGCTCCTAGACTAGTACCACCTGTTCCATGATCCATGAGTATTGGCACAGTAGGTAGCCAGCAGATGCTAGAATAGCATAGGTCCTCTCATCTACATGGTCCCTTTGCTCTAAGCACTGGATCTCCCATATCTCAACACTGCTTTACAGATGATTCAGGAAAGTCTTGGAATTAAACAAAGAGCCCATGTCTATTCTAGTCCCTAGATCTTTTGCTAAAACTACTATTTGACTGGTATTAGGAGAGTGATTATCTGTGAACATTTTAAAAAAACCCACCATGTATGTCTTTGCTTACAGAACCAGATTTGGAAGACTGTAATTTTGCCTGCCGAGGATCATCACCCCAGGAAAGTCTTTCTTCCATGTAAGTTGGTTTGGGGGGAAAGATTCTTTCAGGCACATAGTAGAAGGGTAGGGGCAATGGGGAAGAAGTAAAATGGTATTACACTGTCAAGGATATTACATTGTCTAGATCCAGAGATAATATTGTACCACACACTAGACCAGGGGTAGGCAACCTGAGGCCCGCGGCCCGGATGCGGCCCGGCAAGGCCTTGGGACATGCCCCAGCCTAGTCCTGCCGCCAATTGCCGCCAGGGCCTTTGGCATGTCGCGCGAGGGACATGGTGGGGCAATTGTCTATAGAAGCCTCAGAAACATGCATTTATCTTAACATTTTTTAAAAAATCAGCAATTTTTTCACGTGTCCTCCATTTTTTATTACAAAAGTGCCCTCCATTTGAAAATTTTGTCCTACATTTGTCCTGGTTTATTTAGTTATTTAATTTTTTAAAAAAAATTATTTAATTATTTATTTTTTGGCTTCGGCCCCCCAGTTGTCTGAGGGACAGCAACCTGGCCCCCGGCTCAAAAGGGTTGCCTACCCCTGCACTAGACAGAAGAGGGAAAACAAAACAATTGGCGTTTACCAATTTCCTGCATTTACTAGAACCTAATTCAGATTTCATCAATTGTGATGGCTGGGGATGATGAGATTTATAGTCCATCACATCTGAAATATGAAAGGTTGAGGAAACTGAATATGAAGAGAACAGCATTCTTATATTTTAAAAGCCCTACTGGAATCTTCCATTGTTAGCTGGTATAGGGCAGCAACTTTGGAATTACCTACAAAGGTCAGAAAAGTTATTGTTTGGACTATAACCACCACCACCACCCCAGTCAGCACAGCTATTGGCAGCAGTAACTAAATTGTTCATTGCTGATTCATTGAAATTAGATTGTATAGTTATCTCTTGCCAGACTTTTCAAGCTCAAAATTTGGAGCTCAATACAGAATTCAATATTTGGAGAATCATAGATTTCAGTAATAAAGACCGAAGATTCTACCACTTTCTGACTATGTCATGGATATATGTACATACCTTCCAACTGTCCTGCTTTGGCAGGAACAGTCCCAATGAATTCTCTGTCATCCCACTTTTTCAGATGCTTTAAAAATGTAATGGTTTCTCTGTCCTCTTTCTGGGTTTTTTCCCTTTTATTCTCAAGTTCAAATGTAGCAAGCTGAATTCAAAGTATTTTGCACTTAGTTAACTTAGCAGAGGGAGAGGCGAGGGTGAAAACATACTCTTTCCAGTAGGCTCAGGCAAAAGCAAACTGTTGCATTATTTCCTAGCTTGTCTATTCTTCCACATTAATTACTTTGCCATCTTGACCACACTGATGTTGCTTGACCATATGTCCCAGTTTTCATCTGTGAAATGTTGAAGGATGTGAATGTGAAATGTAAAAAATCTGAAAAGGTGGAAATGAAGACAGGAGATGGGCAAGGTATTTTCTTGGACATAAAAGTAACAAAAGAATGCATGCAAAATAAACAAATATTTTCAGAATCTGAAAAATATAAGCAGTTTGCAAAACTGAGTTTTTCCTGTCTTCCTGCTTTGGATCCAGCTGATATGGAGTTCAGAGCAATAGGCAAGAGGTACTGAAAGCTCATTTTAGAACAGAGAGGGATCTTGAATGTTCTTCCTGCTTGTGTAATGTAACATTTAATATTCCAGTGGCTCTCTTCCTTTCACCTTCTACACAATACAGGTCCCCAATCAGCAGCCTTCCTACCCTCTTTGACCAGACGGTATCAACGAGCAGCAGGCAGCTGGAAAATGTTCCCCAGGCCACACCAAATATTGAGCAACTCCTTGAGAAACAAGGCAACGGAGAAGCCGGCGTCAATAGTGAGTCGCAAGAAGGCTGCCTGGAAGGGTCCCTTTCCTTGACTGAGACTGGATTAATCAAGGGGAGGGATAGGCTGCACACAATTGGGGTTAATTCACATTACAGAATTAAAGTGCTTTTGTTCCACTTTAGCCGCCATGGTTCTGTCCTGGGAATCTTGGGATCTTCAGTTTAGGGAGGAGCATTTAGAATTATCAACCAGAGCACTCTAGTCTCTCACCAGACTAATATCCTCAGGATTCCACATGCCACACAACCACAGCAGCTAAAGTGGAATAATAGCACTATATGTAGCGTGGATTGGCCCTCAGTCACTCAAACTTCTCCTGGCTGAGGAAAACTGAGCTAAATTTCCCTCTGTCCTGTAGCTATCAAAGATGCAGGTGGCCTGCTAGAGAAAAAGGTGACAACCTCATACCATACATGGACAGACATGTACCCCTTCTGAGAAAAGAGCTTGGAAAAATCACTTATTGAGCAATAGACAAGCTGGCTATGGGATTACTGGAATTTTAGTCTAAAAATTAACATTTTTCAAGGACTATTGAAGAGTTCTCCTAAGGTGGTCGAAGCAACCTCAGTGCTCTCCTTAAAAAAGGAAGGGCTGCTGTGCAAATGTAACAGATGAATGAGTAGAGACTGCATCCTTAGAGAATGGAGTAGAGAAACATTCTGGGATTCCCTTGTGATTACATTGAACGCCTGCTTTTGCTATAATCTCCCTGGCATATATGCTCTAACTCTTTCACTGGTGTTGTTTCCTCATTTTCTCTCTACCCCCAACCTTTTCCATTTTTCCATTTGTTCCTCCCCTCTTCCTGTCCCCCCTTCTCATTCACGTTTCCTGCAGTTGTAGAAATGCTCAAAGCTCTTCACTCACTGCAGAAGGAGAACCAGCGCCTCCAGGAGCAGATCATGACTTTGGCAGCTAAAAAGGAGCGCTTGCAGCTTTTGAATGTCCAGCTCTCTGTTCCTTTCCCAGTAGTAACCACCAGCAATGGCCCTTCAGGCCAAGCCCAGTACATCCTGGCCTCCAATGGTAAGAAATGTACACCGTCATTAACACCTACTGACCTGTGATTGGTGCCTATTTCCTAAAAGGGTCCTTTGCAGTGGTCACCCCTTTGGTAGATGGAAGATCTATGGAAATAGTATTGCTTGGGATCGTACTAGCTTGTTTAAAATCAGCAGCAGCATTTGTCAGTGTTGAAAGGTAATCTGTAGCTGCTGAAAAGCAGCATGGAAAAACACTCTGACTCTCTGCTTTCCCCTTCTAGCATGCAACAGCGACTCTCTGAGTATCACCAAGAGCCCTCCCTGCAAGAATAGCTTTGGCATTGAAAACTCTCTCTCAACTTCCTCTGAGGTACATAGTGTCTCTTTGTGTTCTCCTTCCTTAAATGTCCTTTGGCAGGTCTTTTCTCCTAGCCCAAAGTGGCTCTAACATTATCATCTGTTTTGAGTATACCCTTGAGCACAGTGGGTTGAAGGGCAGCTGAGACATACTCAAGCTACCTAGAGCTTGTCCATGCTCTCATGCTCATGCTTAAGCTACCTTGTTCAAGTTATCTAGAGCTTGTTCAAGAGTGCTCCATAATGGAGCATGCCCATGTTCATTAGCTGATGGGTACACTTGGTTTATCCCTCTCAAGCACCAAAATGTCTCGAGACAGTCCTAGCTGCCACATTTTATTCCACCTTCCTTCCAGTAAGCTCAATGCAATGTACATGGCTACTTCCCTCCTCTCCATTTTTGTCCTCACAATGACTCCTTGAGGTGGATCATACTGAAAGAGAAAATAACAGGCTGAAGGTCACTCCAGAGAGTTTTATGACTCTGTGAAGAGCAGAACCCAGATCTCTTAACCTCAGGGGTGGGAACTGTATGGTCCTACAGATTTTGTTGGACTGCAACTTTCAGTTTTCTTCACATTTGGACATACTAACTGTGCCTGGGAAGAGTTGCAATACAGTAACATATGGAGGCCTGCATAATAACTGCCTCTTTCTAACCATTACACCATAGTGGCTTTGGTTCTGCACATGTGCTAACTGTGCAATGACCCATATTTGTTATTACCTTATTTATTTATTACAGTGAATAATATCTTGCTGTAATGCAGAGGTGGGGAAAGTGCTGTCCCCAAAGCCATTTTGCTGAGCCCACAAGCATCCAGCATGCTTGTGTTTTAAAAAATTATTTGATTGTTTACAATGCTCCCAGGATTGTAGTCATTTCTCTCCTACACTATTTTAAACCCAGGAGAGGGTTTTCCCCCCCTAATCAGGAAGTAACCCACAAATTCCAATCACTGCTTCATAAAAAGAAGGCCTGTCCTGAGCCTGTAATGCCCAGGTGAACCCAAAACATGGCACAATTGCTTCCCAACCCCAAGTGGAATTGGTGTGGCATTTTAGTGGGGGGGAATGATTGCCAAGAAACCCTCATAATAGGATGGCCTTAGGGTCACCATGAGTCGGAAATGACTTGAGGGCAAACAACAGCAACAACAATTATTTGGGAGTGAGGATGCCAGATGGTGAGGTGCCCCCAAAGTCGTAGGGGAAAATGTAGCCCTACAACCTTCAAAGTTGCCTATCCTCACTATAATGATTAAGCAATTCCTGAGTTCAGCACTAATCTTTTAAGGCAGACCTTCTGGGTACGTGTCCTCTTAATTTTAACAGTTCCTCCCAGTATTCTCTATCAGCCTACATTTGGAGCCAATGCCCTTCTCCCAGTGTAAAGATTCTTCTCTGGGGGACTCTAGTCAAACTCCCATTCTCCATCTGCTGAAGCCTGTGTTTATTGTCTTCCCTTTCTTTCCTCCAGTTTAAAGCCCTGTAATGTCACAAATACTCTAGGCAGAAGGGAAGAGAAAGACTATTGCCTTTCTCAGAAACCCATGCTAAAACCTTAGATCTAAATTGGAAAAAGATGTCTTTAAAAGGAGTATAATGAGAGACTAAAAAAGAGGGAACAAATGTGTGTTATAAATAAAAACAACTGTTAAGAATCTTGGTAAGCTATGGCAGAGTAATGACTAGAAAATAATCTCAACATAGGGTCACCTGAAGAGTTTCAGCACACACAGCAACGTGGGTCAAGAGGGGTAAGCCTCTGAGGTAAACATATTTAGCTGAACCTGTGGTTCGGCACAGAGCCAAGCAGACTGCTTTCTGAAGTCTAGGAGATGATCTATGAAGGTGCTAATTAAAAGGAGATGACTTGGGCAACTTCTGACAGATTTATGACATCAAATTGATTCCTATTTATAGGATCTGAAAGCCCCAGGAAATATATGCAAAAATTCCAAATGAATTATGAGTTTTGGCTATCCTGGGTGCAAGGATGCTTGTAGTTTTTAGGAGATGGTGCTGAAAGGCAGCTCAGCATTCAGGAGATACTGAAGGACTCCCATTTGTCAGGACATAAAACTCTTCTGAGAAGCCTAACAAATTATAACCAAATTCATCTGAGGAAGTAGATTTAAGTCTATGAAAGCTCATGCTGCCAACTTCTTTCTTTAGTTAGTCTCAAAGGTTCTACAAGATCTCTCAAGTTATAACCAAGTTCCAGAACTTGGGGCACTATTTTTAAAAAGTAATTTGTTGTGTTATTTGATGCAAAGTGTGTCTGCTCACCCTCTAGTGACACATTACTGATAGTGCAACCAAGAATTATCCATTTTTTGAACCCATTGTGTTACTTGTGATTTTTTACATTTTAGTTTGTGGTACAACACATTTAGATGGCACTAGAGTGTCAGGTACATTATATAAAAAGCCATAGTAGCAAGTATACAGAATTCTTTGCAAATCTGCTTTGAATACAAAAGGCAATTAGGAATTCACCTGAAGGCAGCTGCAAACAGGTCTTTACTGTTCACTAAACACTTCCACAGGAGAAAAGGAGAGTTGGATGCGGTGGCTCAAGTGGTTAAGACGCTGACTCTGTTGATTGCAAGATCAGCAGATTGGCAGTTTGAGGCCCAAAGCATGCAAATACAAGTAGATAAACACGTACCACTCCGGTGGGAAGGTAAACAGTGTTCTCTGCAATCATGCTGGCTACATGATCACAGGGTAGTCTCTGACAACACTGGCTTTTTGGTTTAGTAACGGAGATGAGCACCACCCCCTATGATCGGACACGACTTGACAACCTTATCAACGAGGAATACCTTTACCATAAAGGAGAGTCAGTAGGAAAGGAGAGCTGCAATGCTGAAAAAAGGCTCTGATTTTCATGTCTAGGAGTTGTAACTCAAAGAATAAGCTTTTCCAATGTCTGAATATACCAGAATAATCCCCCCCTCTCCTCTTCCACCAGGATCCTCATTCAGGCTGCCCAAGCCGAAGCAGCTCTTCCCTCTCCTTCCACAGCACGCCTCCTCCGCTGCCCATGTTGCAACAGAGTCCTGCCTCCCTCTCACTCGTTACTGGGGTCCAACAGCAGCCACAGCAGCAACCACCAGTTAATGGTTTGGCTAGGACAATGGGGACTGTCCATGGTGGAGTCACTCCTGTCAGTCACAGCCTGGTGGATGGTCTCCTTGGGAATCTCGCAGGAGGGCAGCAAGTTCCTATCAATGGCATTTTAGGGGGTCTGAATGGAACAATGGCCACCCAGACACAGAACCCCCTCTTGGCACAGCCAAATCTACAGCTTTCCACCAGCCAAAGCAGGTAAGGCTTAGAAAGGAAGGTGTGGGATGCAGCCAGCAGGGAAGGGATTGAAAATGTTGGAAACGGGGTTCAAAATTGCCACCTGCCAGCCCCATGTATTAGTTCTAAGTTCCTTGCCTTGTTCTAGCTGAAATAAACATTATCTAAAACAGGTTGTTGTAGATATTTTTGGCTCTCCAGATCATGTTGACTGGACTCCATGTGTACTGCAGCAGTAATGCAGTTTGGCTCAATGCTCTGGAATTATGAGATTTGTAGTTTGTGCTAGCACCAGAGCTATCTGACAGAGAAAGTTAAATAGCTCACAAAACTACAAATCCCAGCATTTGAGCCACAACAGTTAAAGCACTATAAAATTGCATTATTTCTACAATGCAAATTAGACTCGAGTCTTCCAAGACAATGGGACAAAGGTTCCATACCTTTGATTCAAAGTTTATTTAAAGCTTATTTAATAATACAACATATTTTCTTGATATAAACTTCATTCTAGATATTCTTTACTCCTTGACCTGTTGGCTTCCTGAACCTTCAGTTCTCATTCCCACCTGTTGTCCATAGTTGTGGTTGTGTCCACATATAATGTTTTGTGGGGTTTGGGGTTGGGTTTTTTTGTGTTACAAGTACCCACAGAAAAATGTTCTTACAACACATGACTGCATAGACCCTGTATGCCTGGCCACAAGTATAGCAGAAAATAGCAAAATAACTGATTTTAACAACACACATACAACTGAAAATTCACCTTAACCCCTAATTCAGAGTGCAGTTTGGACAAATCAAAGCTAGGGCTCTGTGTACTATCCAGTTCTGAGATGGCAACACGTAAGCACAGGAATTTATATTGAGCATAGATTTTCATTTGTGATTATTCTCCTGCTTTCTTTTTTCCTCTTTTTAAAAAGAGTATGTTTCTAGCATGTTAAGGCATGTATGAGACAGTGTGTGGGTATGAAAGCAGGGTAGTAATACTAGTGCCATGTCTGGATTGTCTGGCTGACTGAGCCAACTACCTCTGGCCCCTTGACATAAGGCAGAGGGTGGTGATGTCAGGATGTGTAACTACCACTACGTGTCCTGCTCTTAGTTGGCCCTGTCATGGAGCAAAACTCTTGTTCATTCCAACAAGGTTTGTGCAAGAGAATTCTTCAGCCAATCATGACCCACATTATTTATTAGAAAAGATCAAATGCCATTTGGATTGTCTGTCTGCCTCAGGCACCAAATGTTTGTGATTATCTCCTACCATTTCTATTTGTATCTTGGTAGAATTCAAAGACATAGCCATGTTAGTCCAGAAAATCAGTATGGGACCTTGTAGCACCTTTGAGACTAACTGAAAGAAAGTTGGTAGCATGAGCTTGTTGGGAGATGCATTTGAAGACATAGGCTATGATAGCTCATGTACTAACTTGTTTCTTTCAGTTAATCTCAAAGATGGTACAAGAGTCTTTCTCATATTTATATCTTGCATAATGTATCCAAGAACTAGCCTTTTCTGAGTTCTGTTCTTTCTTTATTCTGAAGCATAAGCAACCATTCTCCCATCACGGGCCCGTTCCCACTATGAAACAGGGCGAATTGCCGATCAGTGTAAATGGCCATCATTCCCATTTGAAACCGGTTCCTGTTGCAATGTGATCGAACCCTGTCGTGATAAAGTGAGGCAAAAGCAAAAAACACAGTTTTTCCAAAGATTAGTTTCAAAGTGGTTCTTTTCAGAAGAACCTATTCTGAAGCAAGTTCAACAGCAACAACAAATAAAAAATGATTCATTCTGGAGGGGAGGGACAAATAGCAGAGGGGTTTTTACTATTCCTCCTCAGTTTTTGACAGATCCACCATGTCCCCCCCCCAGCGCTGCCTTTTGTACCTGTGGTGCATGTTGTTTTTTTAAAAGTAATAAAAATGATAGAATATTCTATTTATTGATTTTGCAACTACTTGGAAAGGCAAGTAGTTGCAAAATCAATAAATAGAATATTCTATTAATTTTCTTTTTTTTAAAAAATATCCTCCCCTTCATCCTCCTCCTCCGTTCCCCGGTTCCTTCCTTCCTTCCCCGGCTTGTCCCTGCATCCCTGGTTCCTTCCTTCCTTCCTTCCTTCCTTCCTTCCTTCCTCAACTTTTCTCTGCTTCTCCTATTTCTTCCTTCCTTCCCCAGCCTGCCTGCTCCATTCCCAGCCTGATCCATCCTCCCCGGCTTGCTCCATCCCCGGCTTGAAGCGGGGACGATAATCATGCCAAACCCTCCCCCCCCCTCGACTACACTGGCAAAATGAAAAGGTCCAGTTTTGTAATGGGAACGAGGGACCTTTTGAAATCGATAACAGACACAGAGCGAAGCCGAATCAGAAATCGCTTTATACTGCCAGTGGGAATGAACCCATCATGGGTGTCCAGCACAATGCCTTTTCCAGTACACGGTTGTGTTATGTTCACTGCCCCCATCTGCTCCTCTCTCCTACATCTAGCATGGCCAGCATGAGTCACCTGACGGAGCAACAAAGGCAACTCCTCAGCCAGCATGAGCTCCAGCTTCAGCAGCTCCAACAGCTCTTGACCTCCCAGCCACTCAACCCGGTACGTAACCTTTCTTCCACTAAGAAGACCAAGTGGCAGACGAGGTTGGGGTCTGGCATTTGAGGTGGGGGAAGAAGGGTTTGGATGGGAATTACAGAAAGGTATGGGGAAAGGCTCACTGAAGTTTGAGAGAGGCACTGTGGGAAGAAATGTTATGTTTCTGAAATTATGAACAGCATGTTGACACAACCAGCAGAGAGTGGCTTTCATGCTGTGAGATAGGCAGTGATGTATGCAGGTCTTTTGCTCAAATTCTCAAGTCAGGTCTCGGATATCTTTGTTCAAGTCTCAAATTGAGTCTAAAGTTCTAGAAAGATACTTCAAGTTGAGTCTCAAATCTTAATTCTGGAAGCCAACTTTAACAGAAAAAAAGAAGGGGGAGTTCAATAACTAGAAAATCAAGAAGACCTGTACAAAATTAAGTATAAAAAATATTAAATTATCTTAGGCAATTTATTAAGATGGCACTTTAGAAAAATGAGGTCTCAGCAGCAGCTTGTCCCTATTGCACATTGGAGGAAATTTCTAGAGCATTTCATAGAAGCAGCTGGCAAGACTCACCCCCATAGCATGGAGTGCATGTCTCAGAGGGGAACAGCAAATGTGTTAAGCAATGGGCTTGAAGCAGGGGTCTACAGGAATTGAGGATTTCCAGTACAACAAACATAAAGTACACTTTCATCATATGACTGGTAGGCAAAAAGCAATGAGATAGAAGCAGAGGAGGAAAACTGTTATCTGTTCTGTAACATTTCTGGATGAAGTCAGGGCAGCATGTCAGTCACTAAAAATATACAAATCAAGAGTTGAGTCAAGTCAGTGTATCATTTACTTCAGTGTCAAGTCCAGGTTGAGTCACTGAAGCAACTTGAGTCCGAATCAATTGACTTGAATCTACATCACTGGAGACAAGTCCCACAAGGGTTTTGCAAAACTAGATGGATGAAGTTCCATAAAATCCTGAGGCAGGTAGAGCCTTCCTTCCCTTTCAAGCCAGTGCTGAGGTAACATGCACTCGGCAAAAGGCCCTCCCTTATAAAGTTTTGTTATACCAAGTCAGATTACTGTCCCTCTAGCCCAGGAATGACTATTCTGACTAGTCCAAGATTTCATGCAGAGGTCTTTTCTATCACCTGCTGTGATAGAAAAAGGATCTGTCTTTTGAATTGGAGATGTCAGTAATTAGACCTGGTACCCTGGGTTTCCAAAGTATGCCTTATTTCAGTGTCTCCCCTTTCTAATCATTTGAGCCTAATTTAGGAAGTACAGGGAAAGCAGTTTTGGAAGCAGTAAAACACTTCTAGCCTGCCTGCTCTCCTTCCTTCCTTCCTTCCTTCCTTCCTTCCTTCTTTTAGATATCTCATCTGTCTCCTGGGGCAACATCCCTAAGATTGTTTACAACATGAATTAAGACAGAACACAGTGAAAAACCAGTAACATCAGAAACAGTTGGGTGTGATCACAATAAATTATCATATTAAAACTAAGTCGTTGTAGTTGTTGTGTGCCTTCAAATTGTTTCCGTTTTATGGCGACCTATCATAGGGTTTTCTTGGCAAGGGTTGTTAAGAGGAGGTTTGTCATTGCCTTCCACTGAGGCTGAGAGCATGTGACTTGTCCAAGTTTAAAACTAAGTACTGATTTAAAAACTTTTAAAAACAGAAATAAGAAAAAGGAAAGAAATACAGCACCTACCATTATGCATCCCTACCACAACCATCAGTTGGGGGTAAACACTTCTGTAGGGGGAAAAACCTCTTCTGCTATTCAGCAGAAAGAGGACAGAGAAGGGCCCACACTTGCCTCTCATGAAAGGGAATTTCACAGCCTCGAGACATTCACCGAGGCTGCCTCTCATGTCCCTTCCAAATATATCCATGCAAATAATTCGGCTGAGAGAAAACATTCTTATAATTCTAATGGTGCAACAGCAGGTTGCATCCAACTGTACATGAAATACTTCATGTACTGTACTTCTCTGCAGAACAAATTGTACGTATTATGTTAGTAGGGCCAGAAAGCAGAGGAAGCAGACAGGAGGAACCAAGTTCAAAAAGTCTGAGAAACATTGGGAAAGAGAGAAAATGTTCAACCTTTCTGAGAATTCAGGATCACCAATGATTGAAAGTAGCCTCAGGACAATATGGAAGAAAGAAGCTATTTTTCACGCAATGTATGGTTCCACATACAGACAGTGTATAATTAAACAGCCACACAGAGATGCAGGAGTTTATCAAATGGGAGGAATTTCTCTTAAATTCGAATGAAAAGAAAGTGGGGCCAGAACGCATTCACTTAAAGTCGCTAGTTTAGCACAATTACATGAATGTGCATTGTGTTCGAACTGGCTCCCCATTGCCCGAAAATAGCATGCCATTGCCCGAATTTGCATGTCGCAGTCTATCACGCAATAATGTGAAACCACATGATTGCATTCGGACTGACTTCCCATTGCCCGAATTTGCGTGTAGTGGGTTATCACGCAATAACGTTAAACCCCATGATTGCGTTCAGATTGCCATTGGATTATACTTCCAATTTCCCTTGTCTGATAAACTTCACAGTGATGGCCTCCCCTTTAGATGGATTTTAGATGAGGAATAGGTAAATAGGATGAGCATAGACGAGGCTTTATAAAGGGATAAGACAAATCCATAAAAGGCAGGTAGCAATCACTTCTACTTAGGGAAGACAAATCATGATCAAACAATGACTTCAAATCTTAATCTATTTACTAACTCAAATTTTATCAAACCACAATTCCCAAGGATTGGATGTAACAAGGAACTGTGGTTTACTTAAACAGCAAAAGTAGATGCTACCCACCACTTGACTGCAAAAGTTTTTAAGCAGAGAGAGGAGCAGGAAGTGTAAACTTTTATAAATCACTTATATAGTATAGGGGTAATAACATCTGCAGGAAACAGTATTCACCCCCACACCCTATAATTCATGGTGGGACAGACCCTTGGGAAAAGTGTGTGTGTGTGTGTGTGTGCTTAAAATGGGAAATTCATTTCCATTTTATTTTAAGCCCAAACACACATTTTTATTAAAAAGAAAAGGCACTATACCTTCCTTTAAGAACCAAGTTTCCAGCAGACTCCATCCCCTCCTCCCAAACACATACATTCACACACTAATTATCAGCAACTGGAAGTGAACAGGGGTTGAACAAATAGGCCATGGGACTGCATGCAGCCCCTGTTAGTGGGAAACTGTAGTGGTAATTATTCATCAAAAATTTGTAAAAGCTCTCATAATGTTGCCCAGCAAAGAGAAAACTTTGGAAGTGTTTGAGAATGAAATAAGCAAAGGTTTGTATCCATAGCATGGAAGGACAGTTGCTAAGATCTTTGTTCACCTGGTCCTTATAATTTGGTTCTTAGGAACAGCAGACTTTGGTGTTCCAGATGATTCAACAAATTCAACAGAAAAGAGAGCTACAGAGGCTCCAGATGACCAGCAACCCACAGCTGCCCATGAGTGGTCTGGGGACAGCCACCTCTACTTCCCTTCTCCATTCCAACAACACTGCACCATCTGCTGCCAACAGCACCCTCCTGGCCTCCATCTCCCCCCAGCAGCTCAATCCAGCAAATTCCTTGATGGCTTCCTCACCACTCAGCACCCCTGGGAACAGCCTAATGTCAGCTGCAGCAGGAACTGTTATCCCACCTGTCCTTACTGCACAAACAAACCCTTTCCTCAACCTGCAGGGTGATAACAGCAGCCAGAAAGGAATGGTGGGTTTCAACAGCTTTTAAAAATGAGGATTGCCTACCAGCAGCTGAACTGTTGAGATGTCACATAAATATTCCAACATCTGGGGAAAAATTGGGAAAGGAGTATCAATTATGGTGGGATGATAAACTGCACATGGAGAATATGGAAAGCAGTTTTGGTCAGATGGGTGTGTGGGACTTCAGATATAATTCAGGAGCAATTTACAGTGCTTTTGTTCAGCAGGAACTGACAGGGAGAGGTAGAAGTGATTCAGGAGCAGTAAGGCTGAGGGTTGGAAAATGCAATGGAAAAGGTTATATGAAACAAAAGAGCAAAATGGGCAGTGAGCTGACATGGGAAGGTAACTGAACAAAGCTAATTAGGGTAGTCTAGATTTCACTCAAACTGGCACCCTACAGATATATAGGACTACAGTTCCCATAACTTCCAGCCAGTACAGCCTTTGATGATGAGTGCTGTAGTCCAACACATCTGGCATGCCACAGGTTCAGGAAGAATAGAGTTGGGAGTGAACTGAAAAGAAGAGGCCCAAGGAATCAAAATTAATCAAGATTAATACAGATTGTGATATTTGGAATGCCCCTCAGGTTTTAGGCCATTCCTAAAATGGAGTATTTGTGTGTGCTTTAGGTTCCTATCTGTTTTTCTCTCTCTTAATTGTTGTTTGATATAACACTAGTTCTATTCTTCTCACTCTCTCTAGAGCATGAATGAAAAGGGAGGTGGCCCTGTTCAAGACAAGGGCTAATTTTGGTGACACCAGGCTGTTCTCTGCCATAGGAAAATCTCTTCCCTGAGCCACGGATCCCAAAACGTAGAGCAACCACATGATGTCAGACTTCGCAGAAAGTCTTCTTTGCCACGGGGCAGGACAACACCAAGCGGAGGTGCATCAGAAGTCTACGTTCCTTGGTTCTGAACCTGCTGCTCTGCCCTCCTTCTGAAGGAGGCAGGTGGAGTAAACTCTTCTGCCTTGCTGGCTACATCTGTGCTGCACTTATTTCACGACAAGTTGCACTTCAGGGGGAAAGGGGAAAACAATCTACTTAGAGATACCCCCTGCAAAGATAGGAGCTACTAGCTGGACTATGGCCATATCATCTTGGCCTTAATGTTATCTCTGCAGAAGAGGACTTTTCCATACCAAGGTGAAGAAATCCATCAAGCAGGAGCAGCAGGAGTGGGCAGCCACAGTGAAATGGGACAAGGTGGAGCTTTTGAGGTCTCCAGCACATAACAGGGTGCAGCTGGAAAGCTCTTCTTTGGACAGAGAGAGAGGCACAATCCTGCAACAAGAGTTTTGCTCCCATGAAGAAACAAATGGGCTGAAGGATATGACTTTGTTGGCTCTTGCTAGGAGTGGTTCTGGGGGGAGAAAACCCATCATAGCCAAGAACAGTTACCTTGGTTCTCCCAAATCTCTGCCAGTCATACATCTTAGAAATTATCCTTTCAGCTTGAATAACATGTTTCTTTTCCTCACCTTCAGGAGCCTTTGTGTGTGAGAGCTGGGGCACAGATTAAGAGGGCCATTGCAAGGAGTTTTTCCTGATGGAGGGCTCCTCACACTACCAGCTCAAAGGGCTCAAGGCAGCTATACTGTCATTCCCTCAACAACATGTTTTGGGAAGACAAGGAAACGGATAAGACAACACAGGAAGGCTACAAATGGAACATGCTGATACCTGCCCTCCGCTGGCCTTTAGGAAGGGCAATTGCACGATCAAAGCCTTGTCTGGAAGTACTCAAATAATGTGTTCACCCCTGTAGTGAACGTTTTAGCCACTTAAAAAGATGTTTCTCTACTTAATCAGATGAGCCACTCCAAAATCAACACCAAAGAGGCAGGATCAAGACTTTATTTAAGGGTGAGAGTCATACCTTCCATCTCCAGTTAGCTCTGTTCAGGTTAAAAAAAAAAACATCTTCCATCCCTATCTCCGGACCTAGACTCAGTCAGATCATAACTGAGCAGAACATTGGTCTTCCTACCATTGTTAAGACTTCATCTGCCTCTGTTTAGTAACCAGATGCTGCAGCAAAGGTGCCAGCTACCTTCTTCCTTAAAGCAATTTTTTGAAGAATGCTAAGATATGTTGAAATGGGGATTGTGATCAGTTGTTCTGAGCAACCCCCGCCAGCACTGTCTTTGCTGGATAAATACAGGTCTTTCAAGAGGTAAAAACTCCAGGTGACTGGGGGGAGAAACTCCTACAGACTTTAAAAGCTTTCCAGCCTTCAGTCGTTTTAGGCACATCTCACCCACCTCTTCCAATTTGCACTATTTTCAAACCCTGGTGGTGAGCATGTGCATATGACTGCAAGTATGACCACTGCTGTTTAAAATAATCTTTTTCTCCCTTTGTGTGGTTTTGATTTTCTTTCTTTTGCTATTTTTTTAATGAAAGGAAAAGAAAATCCTGCCACATGGTTGAGCCAGATGCTGAGGGTGAGGAAAGGGGGGGGGGGGAGGCCGTTCGTTTTAAAGGATTTAATCTTTTTGTTTTAATTCACCCATACAGTTGTGTTTGGCTTCAAATTTTGTATGTGAGGTGTGATTTGGTTTTGAAGTGTGTATGTGTGGCTGGGCGTGGATGTAAGATTTTGTTTTAACAGAAAGCTACTGGAACCCTAACAAGAACAGCAACAATTTAAAATGGAATCTAGGAAGCTTCCCTTCTTTTTAACCATGGCAGCTCTTGCCTAGATGAAAAGGTGGCTGAAAATTGGAACCAATTTTGGAACCAAGCTTGACATTCTCCCTTCTCTTTAATTTGGCATTAATAAACTTGCCAGAAAGAAGCTGCCATCAACAGGATGCACTTATGGTTTAGATAGCACTCACCTTTCACAATCACTCATACCATTGATTCAGCCCAATTCCAATTCAATTTTTGTCCTTTGATGTCTTGAGATATTATCAGACAAGGGGAATTGGAAGTATAATCCAATGTCAATCCGAACGCAATCATGGGGTTTAACGTTATTGCGTGATAGACTACCACACGCAATTTCGGGCAATGAGAAATCAGCCCAAATGCAATCATGGGGTTGCACGTTATTGTGTGAGAGGTGATCACACGCAATTTCGGGCAATGGCAAGCTATTTTCAGGCAATGGGAAGTCAGTTCAAATGCAATTCGAATTCACATAAATCCACTGTACTAACGAATTCATGTGAATGCGTTCTGGCCCCACTTTCTTTTCATTCGAATTTAAGAGAAATTCCTCCGTGTGATAAACTCCCCTGTGGTATTATTTTCTTGGTTTCTTGTCAGTGAGTGATTCCAGATGAAGGACTCCCCTAGTACCAGCCAGAGGTCATTGTGCAATTACTCTGTCTTTTCCTTCTTAACAGATTGTAATGTTTTTTATTGTTAAAAACATATGGAAGATGTGGCAGTACAGGAGGGTTATCTTCATTGGTGTTTGTTTGTTTGTTTGTTTGTTTGTTTGTAAACCAGCCCACAAAATGATGAGACACAGGCTGCACAGGAATGGAGCAGTATCAATGCATCTTGAAAAAATACCTTGATCTAGATTTGCATGGGCTGATCTGAAAAAGAGAACAGAATGGATGGCCTTCCTTTTGAGGCAACAGATAAGACTCCAGGGATTTGTGGTCTAGCAGTCCATGATCCTGGTTTTGTTCTGGCACACATTCAATGATTCCCCTATGAGCACATCAAGCCAAAGAGCACTCTCAGTTAACCTCAAGGTGTAAAGTAGAGGAAAGAGCAGAACCAAGCATAGCCAGTGACTGGCCAGGGGATTCTGAGGTTTCTAGTACGTAAGACCAACGTCCCCAAGCTCTGGGTTAGTAACACTAGATGCACACAGTTGAATAGAAATATAGAGGTTTCATGCTGCTTCCTACATGTATACATATACACATTGTGGTCATGCAGACAGCCACTGTTCTTATGTCAGTTTCAGTCCCTTAGCAAAGCAAATTTCTAGCACTTTGGCCTAAGATGATAGACTTAAAAATGCATGACTGGTACTTGGTGAATCTCAGAAACCAAAGTACAGTATATGTGTATTGGGGGGGGGGTCTTTTCACACTATATGGTTATAGTGCTATGATTCCACTGCCATGGCTCCATCCTATGGAATTCTGGGATTTGGAGTTTAGGAAAGGGGATTTAAAATTCTCAGCCAGAAAGCTTTAGTCCTTCACTAAACTACAGATCCCAGGATTCTACAGGATGTTGCCAGTGTGGTTAAAGCACCATCATAATTGTGTAGTATGAAAGGGCTCAGGGAGATGCACCAAAAAAAAAAGAAAAGAAAAGAAAAGAAAAGAAAAGAAAAGAAAAGAAAGAAAGAAAGAAAAAGGATCCATTAGTACTCCTTACTTATCACACAGTCTAGCAAAAAATAAGACTGGGGTCCAGTGGTGAAACTTTTGTGGAGTTGCACATGGCAACATCTTTATTCACAATCAAGCCTGGCAGAAGAGGAATTAATTGGGGCCCTCCATGTCCACAGATTCTTCATCCATGAATTCAAGCATCCACGTCTTGAAAATATTTTTAAAAATATATAAATTCCAAAAAGTAAATCTTGATTTTGCCATTTTATAAAGGACACCATCTTTCTTTGCCATTATATTTAATGGGAATTATCCATGGATTTTGGTATCCAGGCGGGGGGGGGGGGGTCTTGAAACCAAACCCCAATGGATATCAAGGACCCACTGTAATTCCCTCTGTGGGCTATGCTGATTGTGTGGGTGGTGGATGATGACTCCTGTGTTACTAAACTACAAAATCCAGAAGCCGTGACAGTAACATTAAATTGCTGCAACTGTAGTGTAGATAAACTTTCAAGTAGCTCTTACTAATTAAAACAGTGGCAGCCAATCTGGGATACACCTATTTCATTGGAATCTTGAAAGGAAATCACCATAGCACTTAGTTTGCAGATCAGATCAGGGTATCTGCCAAAATAATTTAGAAAGGGTTTGGATATGGAAGTACCATACACACTCCACAGACTTCTCCTTTAAAAACCCATTGATAATCATCCTTTGTTAAGGTAAAAAGAAATAGCTGTGTTCCAGTTGTATATTCTTGCAGAACCATGCACAGCCAAACCACTGGTTTGTTGGGTATTGACACATTTTGAAGGGAAGTATGCTGAAGAGTGCTCACTGGCTTCACTAGTGCTCAGAAAATTTACTTTTGGACTATAGGTTCCAGAATCTCCACTGTCCACATTAGTTGGGGGATTCTGGAGCTGTAATCCACAACAATTTTAATAAAGTGTTGGGCTTTAACAATCTTTTGGATTAGAACACTACAAATTATTCATTTTACAAACTAGTCAGGGAAGGATGTGGAAGTCAATGAAAATAAAAAGCAGGCAGGTGGAAGTGATTTATATCTGCCATTACCCAAAGGTACCTTCTACATATTCAAGGTATCAGCTGTTCCTTCTTCCATCCAATCTGTTTCAGTTGCAGTGTGTTCCTAAAGGTTGATCTGTTCATTACTTTCTATTGACAAGGATCAACTTGAGGTCTGTATTTTATCTTTATTTTTGAATGGTTCGGTTGAATTTTATCAGCAGGCCTACAAATGGTACTGCCTGGTGCAGAATTCCACCTGCTTACCTCCTCTTATAAAGATAGTGGTCCAGATGCAGCCCTACCATGAGGCAAAGTACAGCAGTAGACTTTGGGTGCCATTAAAGTCATGAGCTAGGTCTGACTCATAGAGCGCAATCTGCTTGGATGTTCCCCACTGAAATCAGTCAGGGCAAAAATAGAAATTTTAATTTTGATGATCCATTCTACTGGATTGTGTCTCCAGTGGATTACTGGAAGAAGGGGAAGAGTCTGGTTAGGTTGTCTTTTTTGGGGTCAAGAAGATCTGATACCACCCACCCACCCACTCACGCCAAAAATCCCCAGCAAATTTGGCTGCTAACCAGTGGATGTTTTCATTACATTGGGCTTATGTGCCCTATTTGACAAAATGGATTGATGTGGAGCATATAATGGCTGTATGATATACTTATTTTTAATATGCACATGGTCAAACGCAAGGCCACAATTGCACATAGATTCATGTAGCCAACAGGCTACTGGAGTCTGCAAGAAAGCAGGATTTCAATATATTGCTCTAGATCCTGGATCAGAGGCTACAATGTGTAATCTTTATCATGACAAAAGTTATGCCTTTTACATAATACACAAACCTTTGAGTGAATTGAGACAATGTCCATGAAGACAGTGTCCCACTGTGCAGTAGAGCCAACGGCACAACAGCGTTGCTCTAGGCTTTGCTTGCACAATTCTCCCAATAGCATAGATATGTCTTCTCTTTCCCCTTGAGAATACAAATGTAGTACAGTGCCGCAGTTCAACTTTTTGTGATCCTAAATCAGTTTACAATGACTTAACCTTCCAACAGGATGCTGGCTAATGTTGATAAGAGACTAGCAATCTCAAATAATGGAGCTCAGTTCAGCTAGTCCACTGGATCAGTTATACAGAGAAAGCTGTGCTACAGTCTTCTTGTGAAGGAAAGCTTTCTGGGGGATTGTGTCTGTATGGGTCAGTCAAACCTCCTGCCAAAATAATGCACCCAAATTTTACTGCCTCATCTTGTCCTGTGGATGGGCCATTCACTGCATGGCTGGATCAAGCCTAGGGAATGTTAGCACTCAACATGCAAGACCATAACCAAGCCTATTGGCTCTGACCCAAAGGCCAATCTATTTTAGCATCTTGCTTCCCACACTGACCAGACAGTTGGCCCTCAAAAGCCCAGAAGAAGGGTGCATCTTTCACTCACCTGCTGATATTCAGAGTTGTTTTTACAGAGCTGGCATAAGGCACTTTGCTACCTAAAGGAAAAGACATAAACGATGGAACCAGTTAGTTTTCTGAAGCACCAGAGGATAGATAAGAGCCAAACAAGTGAGGCAAGGATTTAGGACTAAACATTAGGAAAGACTTATGACACAGCCTGTTCAAACAGAAGGTGGTGGACTTTCCCCAGTTAGTGGTTCTTAAGCAAGGGCTGAGTGGCCACGTATTGGAGATAACATGGTGGTAAAAACCTTACACCAGCATACATTGGGGGTAAATAAGATTTGATATTTTTTCCAGCTCTGTATTTCTGTCTTCTTTTTATAATGCTGTAGCCTTTCTACACAGGGAAGGTGCTCCAGACCAGTGGTGTTTGGTGGCTCCCATGTCAGTGGGTTGGAGGATCTATTCCAAGTTTTAATTCTGGATTAAAGCTGCCCAGCATGCTGAACTGCTAGCTAGGACCTGGAATTGATTCATCATCCCACCAAAATGGGATTCACCAGTGACTCCTGCTCCAAATGATATTTGATCCGTCTGACTGCCCATTCTGCACCTTTCTCCATCTGAAGTAGCTATCGAGAAGATGTTGTTAGAAACAGTGTCCCAGGAAACTGACTTGAAACTCTTAACCGTCAGACCCTATCATGGGACTGAAGATCCAGAATAGAAAGTCATGCTTAAAGCAGGCTGGGAACATGCTTTGAAAGCACACTGGGACAGAGCACCAGAATCTCTTTCTTGGTAGGAAGAGAACAAAACTAAAAAAAAAATTTAATCTTTTTTAAAAGATGTATACGTTCTATTTTTGGTTGCACTGGGGTATACTTTTTACCCATCTTTTGATGCTAATGTCTCATTTTAGTACATTGTCTGTGTCTAACACTCCCTTCCCTCCTTGGTTGTTGTGATTTTTAATTAAATAAGAGGAAAAGATGTGTATATTTTTGCCAATTGAGTTAATGTAGCTAAGATATATTTTTCCCATGCTGCTTAACTGTTCTTTATTGTAATAAATGATATTAATATCAAAGACTTTTTCTGAAAAATAATAAAAATGTGTTGTTGTTTTTATTTTCCACATTAAACAAAGCATAGAGGAGAGGGATGGGATGGTTGGGGGATTCCCTCCCTTCTTGTAATGAAAAGTGTTGGGTATTGTTAACTGCTCATATCAGAAATTAGAAAGTGGAAGATAAGATTTATCAGAGGGCCCCAGTGCATCAAAGAAGATAGGCAAACTGTTAAGCCAAGGCTGGAAATCATGTGGCCCTCCAGATGTTGCCCTGCTAATGTGTAAATGGTGACAGATAATGGGAGATGCAGCCCACAAAATCTGGAAAGCCACACTTCAGTTCTCCCACTTCCATTTTAAGCCATGATAATGAGAATGCCTTGTCCCAAAATCATATTTTTAAAAATTAAATAAAAATAATGCAAAGTCATCATAGCCTATGTTAAGCTTGCAAGATTCATTATCGAGGACCATGGAGTTAGACCAACAAATCTCACACTGAAGCAATTCTTTTTCAATGAAAAGGTTTGTTTTTTGCAGGCAGACAAAAGTGTTATTCTTAGACTAATAAAGAAGTTTACAGCCAATTAAACCAAGTGCATCCATATGAAGGAAATACTGAATTCATAATAACTGTTACGTTTTGAACTGCCATCAAGTCGACTTCAACATAGGGTGATCCTAGAGAGCTCTAAGTCCCCTTATCATCAATAGCCCTGCTCAGGTTCTACAGACTCAAGGCTGTGGTTTCCTTGATTGCTCCTGGGAGCTTTCATTCTTCACATTTTACCAGCATTGTTCTTGTATGTACAAGTGAGCCAAGACATTTACATTTCGCATATTAGGTTAATGTTCACTATCACCAAAGGCCCATTTAGGGGCATTTAGAGGTTGCAGGACAGGCTTTGTGACACATACCTGGTTCCCTCTAAATATACTGTATATTTTAAAAAAACAAGCACACTGGACCAATTCTAGTGCAATCTTTCCTCCTGTTGTGCTATGATGTTTTGTACCTTCAAGTTGATTGTGACTTATGGCAATGGTGCCCTTGGGTTGTCATAGCAAGATTCGTTTTAAGGAGGTTTGTCATTACTTTCCACGTAAGCTAAGAGAATGTGTCTTGCTCAAGGTTATCTAGTTGAAAGCTAGTGTGGTGTAATAGTTTTGGTGTTGGACTAGGACTCTGAACATAACAGTTCAAATCCCCACTCAGCCATGAAAATCCATTCGTGGACCTTGGGCAAGTAACATTCTTTTAGTCTCAGAAAAAAGCAATGGCAAACCTCTGAAGAAATCTTACCAAGAAATCCATTATGTTGAAAACAGTTTCAAAAGCACATAACAAGTTTCCACGGTTGAGTGAGGACTCAAATTCTTGTCTCCCAGAGTCCTACTCCAACACTTAAACCACTATATTGTGCTGATTCTGCTGTGCTAGGTATACTTTTTTTAAATAGGAAAGGATTCAATGATATCCTTAACCCCACTAATATTACACTTTAAATTATCCAGTATACATGTACACCTAGGTCCTGATGTATTCAAGATTTGAATACCACTGAACAACCACCAACTATTAGAAACTAAATTTCCTAGACGCTAGCTAACCAAATTAGAACAGCAAAGCCAATCGAAAGTATTGTGGGTTTTTTTCTATTGTACTTTTTATTTTAGTTGATATTATAGTTTGTCCCCTATTTTTTTTAACTACAGTTCCCACCAGTGGTGTCATTTAGCCAGTTTGCATCAGTTCACCTGAACCAGAAGCTAAAATCTGTCAGATTCATCAAACTTGTTGATGTGATACAGAATACAAAATATTTTGCAGCAGTCTCCCTTTCTGACTGGCTTTTGCTTTGATTCATTCTGCAACAACAGCAAGACAAAAGCCTTCCTGGCTATCCCCTGCTCTGCATCATCAGAGAAGGCTAAATAAGAGAAGAAAAGAGAATCAGTCACTGCTTTGCAAACAGCTTGCAAGGAAGATAGGCAGGAATGAAGAAAAGAGGGAGAACAAGGGAGTGTGACAGAGAGTGAAAGGGAGCAATAGTTGTTTAGGAAGCTCCTGACCCTGATTCCTCCCTTCTGCTGCAGGTAAGCATGCATCCACATACATTGTTCCCATTTGGTTAACACATGCACATTTTTGGCAAACAAACACAACCCCCCCCCCCAAATAGACACAATCAGTTAATTATTTTGAATGGCACCACTGATTTCCATCATCCTTCTCTACTGGCCATTTGGGATGGGGCTTCAGGAGGCTGGAACCCAAAGCATTCAGAGGACTAAAGGTTCTCTATGTAGTATGTCCTGGAAAAGAGTACTGTACTTAGTATACCATGGACATCCAAAAAGACAAACAAATGGGTTCATGAACAGATCAGACCAGAGCTCTCATTCGAAGCTAAGATGATCAAGTTGAGACTATCGTACCAATGAGAAGGAATGGATCATTAGAAGAAACAATAATGCTAGGAAAGGTAGAGGGTAGAAGTAAGAGAGGAAGATCACAAACCAGATGGATAGACTCAATCGGGGGGTTGTGGGTTGCAGGATCTGGGCAAGGCAGTGGAGGATAGGGATTCTTGGAGATGTCTTATCCACAGGATCGCCATGAATCAGAGTCGACTCAAGCGCAGCTAACAACAAAAAACATATTATTATTGGCAGTGCCTTGGCTTTGTTTAGCTTCAATAGTGGTTTTAGACACCTCATCAACCTTTTGCTGGTAGTGTCTAGATCCCAGATACAACCATATTGACCAGCAGCAATTAACAAAAATATTTTATCCTAACTGTTGCACTCCAGTCAATATGGTTCAAAGACTGGATAATTTAGATATTGTTATCCCAAGAGGCAGTAATTACAAGGATGTGTTGCAGTGTTCATTTTTAGATCTTTTGAGGGGCAACTCGGGTATAATTTGCTTGTAGTTCACCACAATCAAGCTATTGGAAAGTCATTAAAAACAAGACACCTCTTCACAGGTTTAACTGAGCTACTGAAGTAGCATTCCAAAACAAGCTGGGCCCAAACCTAGTTCTACATAGAGTAGTCTCACTGAGATAAATGGGAATTGTTTGGTTTGTCACAGTTTATAAATTTCCAGCTCTGTCAATGGGTCTGCTCTAAAGACTGTACCTGGATCCCAGAGTCTATGCATATTCTGTCACACTTCAATGGGATGTGATGACAAGAAAAGGTTTTTAAATTAATGCATCAACTCTTGAGTCCTTTATTTAAACGAAAGAATTTTAATTAGTGTCACTTTGAAGACATCTGCTTTAAAATGTTAAAACATTTAAATATGTTAAAACATTTAAAATGATGACATCTGTATTTTGTCCTGTTTATTGATCCTGTTGACAACTGTTCTTCAAACAACCCCTTCACATCTGAGATTGCTATATATGTGAATGACAGTCATTCTATAACCAAGTTACAGAAGTACCGTAAGTTACAAACCTGGGAAAGAATAAATGCCACAGATGCACAAGGAATAGGTGGCAGATATACAAATCATGCAGAGATAAACCATCTTTATGCAAAACATACATTATGACTGCTAACAGAAGTTAAAAAGTGGAAATGTAGCTGGTTGCCCTATGTCAAACTGCATTATTGATCCAGCATAAAGGGAAACAATTATAAAATGTTGCATTCTTGGCATCTAGCACCAATAAGACTTTCAAAAATATATAAGCATAAAGAAGGCAGATGTTGGAAATGTCAAGATAACCCAGGTAGCTATTTTCACATGTTTTGGAACTGTCAAGCAGCAAGAAAGTTCAGGGGGGGAAACCCAAATGACCATGACAGAAATGTTAGGCATAAGACTACTGACGGAACCAGAATTCTACCTGTTGAATATGACACACATGATGGATAGAAATCAGGAAAAAAGATTTTGGAAAATCGTATTGTACATGCCCACAACTGCAAGAATGTTACATGCAAAAAACTGGAAGCTTCAACAACCACCAAAAGTAGAATATCGGTTAGAGAAGACAATGGAGATGAAAGAACTGGATGCACTATCAAGAAGAATCAGAGGGGATACCATGGTAGAGGAAAAAAGAAGCATGGAACCTAATCAGTGACTATCAGAAAGATAAGTGGAAAGATGCTGAAGAAGGGATGTATAAACCGAGACAGAAACTAGACTGAGCAAAAGAGAACTCAGGAAGAGTAAAAAACACTTTAATAGAAAAGTACACAGGGTATGGAGGAAAGTCAAGTTTAATTAAGAAAGCGTTAATAGGCTTTTCTCCTCCCTGGCTCAGATTTGCCCCTTCTCTCTTGCTGCCCCCTACTCTTGGAACAAAGTCCCCAAACATCTGCAGACGATGGATTCCGTGGTTAGTTTTAAATCTGAATTAAAAACAGTCTTGTTCATGGAAGCTTTTCAGATCTCACCCTGATACGTTGGACTGATTAGACTGAGTGTTTGTGTCTGCCCCAAAGTTCACTGTTGTAGAGTTATTTGATGTTTAAACTGTTCATTTTAAATCCTATGTTTTGTAAGTTTAAAATGCAAGCCATCTTTTTGATTATGTAAAGCGCCGTGGTAAATCTTACAGAGCATATAAATAAACTTTAATAATAATAATTACCACAAAATACAGGGATAAGGAGCTATAAAGAAAAAGAAATCTCAAAGGTAGGAGAAAGTGGAGGAAGAACTAAAAGGTTGAGTTTTTAGAGAAAAGAAATAATATAATCTGCTGGGTGTGGTGTGTGGTGTGTGTGTGTGTGTGTGTGTGGTGTGTAAGGGAGCCCGGTGGCGCAGTGGTTAATGCCTGTACTGCATACGCCTTCACCAAACAACAAGGTTGCGAGTTCAAGACCAGCCAAGGGCCCAAGCTCGACTCAGGCTTGCAATCTCTCCGAGGTCGCTAAATAGTACCCCAGACTGTGGGGGGCAAATTAGCTTACTGTGCTAATTAGCTTACTTGCTGTTCACCACTATGATCTTTGGAAAGCGTATAAAATAAAACAAATTATTATTATTATATATTATTCCCCGTTAACAGGTTGTCAAGTTTTGTCCAACCATAGGGGATGGTGCTCATGGAGACCTCGCCCTCCATGACTGCCAATCCGCCGGCCTGAGAGGGAGTTCACCAGGAAGGCCAGCTCCAGCAGGACTCAGCCTGAAGGAAGGAGACTCGCCCTCTATAAATGCGCCATCGCGCAGCCTGAGAGGGAGTTCACCACGCGAGGTCCAGTTCCATCAGGACAGCCTGAAGGAAGGAGGACTCGCCCTCCATAACTGCCACTCAACCTCGGCCTGAGAGGGAGTTCACCAGGAAGGTCCAGCTCCATCAGGACTAGCCTGAAGGAAGGAGACTCCACCTCCCTAACTGCCATCGGCCACCTGAGAGGGAGTTCACCAGGCGGTCCATTCCATCAGGACTAGCCTGAAGGAAGAGACTCTCCCCTCCATAACTGCCACCGCCAGCCTGAGAGGGAGTTCACCAGGAAGGTCCATCTCCATCACAGGGCTAGCCTGAAGAAGGAGACTCGGCACCCATAACTGCCATCCACGGGTTGAGAAGGGAGTTAACCAGGCAGTCTAGCCCATCAGGACTAGCCTGAAGGAAGGAGACTCGCCCTCCATAAACTGCCATCCATCGGCCTGAAAGGGAGTTCACAGGCAGGTCCCAGCTCCATCAGGGCCAGCCGGAAAGAAGGAGACTCCACCCTCCATAGACTGCCATCCACTGGCCTGAGAGGGAGTTCACCAGGCCAGGTCCAGCTCCATCAGGACTAGCCTGAAGGAAGGAGACTGCCCCCATGACTGCCATCCACCACGGCCTGAGAGGAGTCACCAGGCAGGTCCAGAACCCATCAGGGCCGCCGAAGGAAGAGGACTCTGCGCCCTCCATGACTGCTATAGTATTATATCACCAGCACACCGCACCCTGGGAAAACGTCAGTTTGTTGACTCGGGTGAATCTATGCATAGCTATTTCAATAAAATTATATTTGTAGTTGTATAGAATACATAGAATCATGCATGGGATAAGCGTCAGTTTGTATCATCTGGGTTGAATCTACGCTAATTGTATTCAAAGTTTAAATAATATATATAGAATATAGATATAAGATGCATAGAAAAGCTTCAGTTTGTTATGAAAGGCGGGTGATCTAGGCTAGATCTATTTCACACAAAAAAATGAAGTATAGATATAGATATAGATACTATATAGAGAGACGAGCATCACTGACAGGGAACAGCTTCAAGTTTGGTAAGATCCGGGCCTGTAGCTCATGGCTAACCGATTTTACATAACCAATTAAAGACTAGAGTACTATGCTGTGTGGTGTGGGTGTACTATATAC
>NC_056527.1:91426985-91449439 GCF_019175285.1 Sceloporus undulatus | reverse complement strand
TACCTCCAAAGTGACTCGAAGCAGCTTTATTTTGGCCTGTCTGTAACAGGCCATAGTTACCAATAGAAAGGTACAAAGAGGAAGCATAATAAAGCAGGGTGCTCTGTCTGTGCCATCTTAGTCAACTGCCAGTAACCTTCATTCTTTCCAGGTGGTGGTCAGCAAAGCTGCTATGATTGTAAACCAGCTCTCCAAGAAGGAGGCATCACGCCGTGCTCTAATGCAATCACCTCAGATTGTTGCCGCTGTGGTTCGCACCATGCAGAATACCAGTGACTTAGATACAGCTCGCTGCACCACCAGCATCCTCCATAACCTTTCCCACCATCGTGAGGGGCTGCTCTCCATCTTTAAGTCTGGTGGTATCCCAGCTCTTGTGCGCATGCTCAGGTAATCCTGCAGCCCTTGGCATAGCTCAGCTTTTATCAGTTGCAGTTTTTCCTGTGTGTGCAGAACAAAAACTGTCCTTTTCCCTGCCTCCTCTGATTTGATTTTCCTGCTTGCATTGTGCCAGCTCCAGTCTGGATGAGAACCCAGTTCAGTTCTTACTTGTGTGCCTTTTCTTTAACACATTGCTATACCTAGCCTCCTCAAGCCATATTTAGGCTGGTGCAAAACAATACACAGTTATTTAAAACAATAACATCACATAGCCATAATACAAGTTCAGAACGATCACTAGGTATTGCTTTCTGTAGCCAGCAATTGGATTAAGATGGTTGGTGCCCTGGAACAGTTCCAAAAACAGGGGGGCTCTTTGCACCATATGGGTGAGCCACTTTAACAGTGGTAATGTAAAAAAGAGATAAATAAGCAAAATATACATGGCACAGCAACTGAGACAGCAGCCCAAAATCTTCATTCATGAACCCTTTTTCAGACCTGCAGCTTGGATGAGCTTAACTGCCTGACCCCATACACTTGTTACTCAAGTCACACACAAAATCTAGAGAGTAAGGGAGTAAGCATCGAGAGGTCTGGGAAGCAACTGAGGAATTAGAGAAAGCAAGAGACACCTTTTCCCCTCAGCACTGAGGCCCCTAGCCAGTGAGGGGCCTGGAGCAATTGCACCAATTGCATCATCGGGTCCTGGATGTGAAGACCAACCAAGAGAAACTTTAAGGGTTTGTAAAACCTCCCCAATGTTCCCAGGTGACATCAGCCATAGTTGCCATCATCTTTATGAGGGCTTTCAAATCTGAGCAATATATGGGACACTTACTCAGGCTGCTAACAATTGCATTCAGGTTGTTTGGGTTGTGATTAATTTGTCCCAAGGCTCAGCCTGACATTGGTGTTCACTTTCATTGTTTCTGTGCCCATAGAGAGTGCTATTCCCCTACCAGTGATTTATTGCAAGTAATTCTTATACCCCTGGGATCACACCACACAGTATTCAGGACACAGGGCACTTCAACCTTCTGTACCTCTCAAAATTAAGCATATGACCTATTCTGGATGCTGGGTTGGGTTGCCTCTGAGCTGCCCAACGATTGTTAGTTGGTAGTGCTTGAAGATTTTCACTTCTTCATGGTTTCTGTGAATCACACAATTTGGTTTTCCTGCACCTGCACAGAGTATATTTGGAACCTTCTAGAGCTATTATAAGCACTCCTGTTCTGGAAATTGTGTCTATTCATTTGCCATGGAAATCTTGCTAGGCACTTCAGCTGCAGCGGCACCTTGCCAACTGCAAGCCCACACTCAACTGGCACAAAATGGAGCTGAGTAGCAGCTGCCTTAATATGGAAGCGCTGGCTTTGTTTTTGGAAATGCAAGTCTCAGCGTGCCATAGCCAAGCCTTGCTTGGTTTCCCTGACACTTTCTTTGTAATTGATAAGTCCTGTAAATTCCAAATAACTCCTCTCTTTCCTATTTGCATGCCCCATTTTATCCATCCCCATGCAAAGACACACTGCCAATGGCTACCCCACAATAAAGTTTGGTAGTTTGCCACAAAAAAAAAATAACACCCACCACTTCACTTATAGATTTGGCTTTGGTTCCCATATTTGGGGAAATATGAGATATAAATAAAATAAAATAAAGAAATAAAGAAATTATAAAAATTTGAAGGGAGTGGACTGTAGCTTAAGCAGTAGGACAAGTACTAGATATACAGAAAGAAGCAAGCTCAGGGATCCTAGTGTCTGGCAGAGTAGAGATAGAAATAGGTTAGAATTCAGGACTAAACAACATGTTGCTCTTCTGGCTTTTAAAAGTACAAGTCTTATAAGGTGCAACTAGAACAGCCAATGGACAGGAACTGTGGGAGTCGTAGGCCGGATCATCAAGAGAGTGGCTGAGATGTACAAATTTGTGAGATGGAGCTTCACTCTCACTTCTTATAAGGGAACTGTATACTTCGTTAATGCAGCAGTTGAATCTATAAAAAAAAGCATCTTGGCTACTAGACCTGGGAAAGTCCTTTCTCTGACTGGGGGTTGTTACCACCAGCTTGTCAGCATAGACCTTACTGGGCTAGGTGAACCTTCAGTCATACCTTCTCTGTATACGGTAGTATCCAAACTCTTTAGGGCATCCTTCAGTTAAGATACATAAAACAGTAATTTCTTCCAGACTGCACCATCCTTAGTTGCGTGGGCTTGAGAATTGAAGACAAAGTGGATAATAGTAATGTATTCAATTGTTTTTTGTTGTAGTTTCAAATTTTACTATAATTTATACAGTTGGCCCTTGGTATCTTCTGAAGTATGGTTCTAGGATGCCCAGGGGATACCAAAATCCATGGATGCTCAAGTCCCATTATATACAATGGCAGAGTAAAATGGTGCCCTTATATAATGGCAAAATCAAGGTTTGCCTATTGGAATTTTATAAGTATTTTCAAATCGTGGATCCTTGAATCCATGGATAAAAAAATCCGTGGATAAGTAAGGCTGACTGTATTTATTTGGGGAACAGGAAGATTGCTACATGCCTTAAAATAACAGAAATTCTTTCTCTTGCCCCATTTTTCTCCCACTGCTTCCATACCTAGTTCTCCTGTGGAGTCAGTCTTGTTTTATGCCATCACCACCCTTCACAATCTGTTGCTATACCAGGAAG
Organism: Sceloporus undulatus; assembly: GCF_019175285.1. NCBI lineage: Eukaryota > Metazoa > Chordata > Lepidosauria > Squamata > Phrynosomatidae > Sceloporus > Sceloporus undulatus. The sequence goes on along the minus strand of NC_056527.1, from coordinate 91,446,370 downwards.
GGGCCAAGATGGCTGTGCGCCTGGCTGATGGGCTGCAGAAAATGGTCCCCCTGCTGACCAAGAATAATCCAAAGTTCCTTGCCATCACCACTGACTGCCTGCAGCTTCTTGCTTATGGGAACCAGGAAAGCAAGGTAAGGGAAAGGGAAGTCATGCTAAGTAACTAGAAGTCTTTATTTGTTGTGGGGTGGTGAGTGACTAATAATAATAATAATAATAATAATAATAATAATAATAATAATAATTTTTATTTATATTTCCCGCCTCCCCCTGCAGATCGAGGCAGGATTACAATATGATCTGAGGAAGCTGTTGCGTGAGCAAGTGTAGTGGATGGGGTTGCAGAGAAAGGAGAGAGTATTGCATTGGATCCAGACTTAATCATTCTTAGCATAGGCTCAGTGAATCCTGTCAGCTAAATTAGTTATTACTAACTTTCCCATTGATTTCAGTGAGTGTGCTGTAATCATGACTTTATTATAGCACTGGGAATCCACAATAATTCTGTTCCTAAGCAGCCTCATCAAGGCTTCCTTCCATTTTTTTTCTTCTTTTAAAAAGACAAGAGATGATATTCTGCTATACATTTAAAAAGCAGTTGTCAGTATTTTATATGACTGTAGCAGGAAAAGCAAGCAAAAGGTAGACCCCTGCCAAAAGCCTTCACAAATTAAAATGTTTTTACCCTTTTCTTTTTGCTAATGTGGCAGTGTAATTTAAACCAACCTGGACTATCCAATACAACAGAGGCAGGAAATGTGTAGCTTCCCAAATGGAGTGCAACCCCCAACATTCCTGTCCAGCGGTTGTACTGTTTAGGGCTGCTGGAAGGCTCCACAGTTCTACCTTTGCTTTATTAGTTACATTTATATCCTGACGTTATACCAGTGAACAAAAAGGGGATGGCATTCATGGCCACCTCCCCATTTATTCTTACAAAACATAGCAGTCATACTGAGAGAGGAAGTAGCAGGCCCAAAACACTCAATGAATTTCATGAGTCAGTGGAGTTGGGACCTGGAGTTTTCAAGTTCCAACCCAACACTCTAACCACTACATCACACTGGCTTTCAGGATACTCACAGAGTCTAGATCAACTGTTTGTGATGTGTGTTTGCTTTTTCAGCTCATTATCTTGGCCAATGGAGGCCCACAAGCTCTTGTTCAGATTATGCGGAGTTATACATATGAGAAGCTGCTGTGGACAACCAGCCGTGTCCTCAAGGTCCTATCTGTCTGTCCCAGCAACAAACCAGCCATTGTGGAAGCCGGTGAGTGGCTGCTGTGAGAGAACCCCTAGTTAGTGTGACAGGGTCCTTTGCCTGCCATTGTCACCTTTTGATTTTGCCTTGGTGTCTTAAGACAATCATTTACAACATCAGCTGAAGACCTTTCCATTCCATGGCAATCAGCTCTTTTCATGAGGTTTGCAAAGAATAAACTTTCTTGATCTCTACATGAAAGTTTATTCAGAACAACAAATGGGGTACAAGAAATGAGGGTAATATATCAGTGTGTCTGTGCCATGAAGGGAAGAGTGTATTTAAATGGCAGTGACAGTGGGTGTGCTAGCTGGGGGGTTCTGGGAGTTGTAATCCAAAATAATTTTTGCAGTTTCTAATAAATGGTTATATCCACCTCTTTCATGAAAACGTCAGAACAAGGAGCATGTGTTTCCCAGAGATATCTTATCCAGGAACTAGTAAAATATGTACCTTCTTAGCTTCACTATTGTTGTAGGATTAGAATAGATGAGCTGCTGCCCAGCTACAGTAGGACATTGATATAATCACACTAATACCTATGTGTCTTTTTTCTGGAGCACTGCACTGTTGGATTGTTGTGCCATGTAGATCTCCAGAAGGCTACAGCAACAATGATGGAACCACCATACTGACCACTAGAAGTGATGATGTATCATTTTTAAGCATCCCACTAGTTGTTGATGGTTTGGTTGGTTGTTTCAGGTTGTGGAACATCCTAATACAGCATGGAAGAGCCCCACAAGGAGTTATCTTTTCAAATGTCTTTTACAGCCAAGAAGCAAATTTTTATGGCTGAAAACCATAAACCTTTGGGTAGTTGCTGGTAATTCCAAAAGTCACATGCAATTCTCACCCCTGATTTAAAGATTCGCTTTTTTAATGTTAGTATGTAATAAATAAATAAATAAATAAATGGAAATATATTATTTGGAAATGTGTTGACATGCAAAATCTTAATAAGTGTTATCATTTAACATCTCTAACATGCAATAACTTGCTTCATTGCTTTAAGCTTTGCAAGATGCTGGTTGCAAAGTTATACTAAAAGTATTCAGCTATTTGACTTCCGGTGTGAGGGAGCTGCGAGGAGGCAGCAGGTACGAGGTGCTCCCAAACCTCGGAACCGTAACCTCCGCGAAAACGGTTCTTGGAGGAACGGGGAAGCAACCAACCCGTCCTTAACCGCCTTGGAGAAGAGGGGTTACCCAGGCAGCTCGTTGGGGGTTGCCAGCTGGAACCAGACTGGGGGGGGTAGGAGAAATCCCGGACCCCCGGGACTGAGGAGTGCGGCGACCGAAGAGCTGTGCCACCCGCTTTCGCAGCTGTTGTTTTCAGTGCAGCAGCAACCCGCACTTTACATTTCAAGTGGGAAGCAAGTAAGACAAGCGGCAAAAAGAATATTAAACACCTTATTTGTGCATCATTTTCCTAAATATCTGTTCCCATTAAGGACAGTATTTTGCTCAAGAGCATCAGAAGGAAAAGGAAAAGACAAAGAAAAGACGTTGGAAAAATAACTGGGAGAGAGGGAATAGAAGGGAAGGACTATTTGAAGCTTGAAAAGGGGAGCTAGAGAATAAAAATATAAATGAACATAATTTTGTAAAGATTTAGAAAAGGGATGAGAAATTAAAGGAATTAAAAGAAACCATTTGGAACTGTAACACCTGGAAGACAAGGCAAGGCATGGAGTGAAGGGGAGACAGGATTGAAAGCAGCTGGGGATACATGCTGGGAATGAGGACACTGAGCAAGAGACTAAAGAGAAACAAAAACTGAGAGAGCAACAGAGAGATATAAGGAATTTATTTTCTAGAAACATTTGACTTAACAGACAAAGAAACATAGTTTAAAAAGGACACAGTATATGGACTCTAGGCAAAAAGAAGAGCCAAGAAAGAGAAAGAGAAAAATTAGAGAGACAACAGCAACAACAATATTGTTTTGGGGCTTGGAAAGTGGAGTTTTAAAAGACTGTTTGGCAGAGCACATTAACAACCAAAGGCTGATACAGACCTGAGGACTTGGAACTTAAGTTTTGTTTTTCTTTTTAAAGAAGAACCATCAGAAAAGACCTAAGGGAAAGAAGAAGCTTAAGGGTAAAAGCCTCAAAGAACTAATTAGACTTAACAGACCCACAGGAAATTAAGAAGAGGAGAAGGTACTAAGCTCATGAACACAAGAGCAACAATAAGAAGAAAGGAAATAGAAAAGGAAAGAGTAAGACAGTGGCAACATTGGTGATACATATATATATATACTGACTACATATACATATATACTAAATTGTATCTTTAAAGAATAGAGTTGTTTATTAAATACCCTGTTATATATTGTGTGTCTCATAGCAGGGAAGGATAATAATCTCTCCCGTTAAGAATAGAAATAATAATTTGATTTTGGTAAACTGAAAGGGGAAGGGGTAAACAAATCTTTTTTTGTCATAAGCAACCCAGTCATATGTTACTGGGGAATTGCTGTTTTGTGGGAAGATATTATAGATATTATAAAAAGCAATAGTTTAAAGAGTATGCTGTAAAGGGTTTAAGTAAAACCTTAAATATCAGAACTTGGGGGCTATGGTGACAATATTACTGGTTGAAAGGATATAAACATAGTGATTAAGATAGAGATTGAATTTATTTTTGTACATGTAAGTATGGAGGTTGTTACATATTGAGAAGATTTTCATTGCCACTGAGCCTGAGAATTTGTATAGCTAGGTTTGGCTATAGGAAACCATAAGAAGAAAACAATTCAATGATAATTTTGTGGAATTTTGGATATTTACATTTGGTTTGAAAATATATGAGAAGATACTAAGGGACACTAAATCTAGAAGGGAAAATACAAATAGAACGTGACTTTGTATGTGGACTAAATAAACTCATATAGATCTTAGAATTGACATTAACTGAAAAAAGCTGAGTAAGCAAAGTAAGATAAGTGTAATTATTTATTTTAACAGATAATATTTTCTCTGTGGGATTTGAATATAGAGATACCTGCGCAGACTACAACCTAGTATTATAGTAAATATAGCAAACATAGCAAATTTGGTGTTTTGTTATGAGATTGTGTTTCTATAGGTATTACAATCATGGCATGGGAAGTGTAAAACAATCCAACCTTAAAAGGAGAAAAGTAATTGAAAGCAATTAATTTTCATTTATCTTAATGATTTATGGATAATAATTGATACAGATTGGAAATATGGCAACTGCTAGAAAAGTCACAGCACATCTCCAATCGCAACAATTGCAAAACAGAAGAGGTTCAACTGAAGATACAATGAGAATTATGGACCCCAACATGTTGCTTCTGGAGGAAATCAGAAATATAAGACAAGAGATGAAAGAAATGAGACAGGAGATGAAAGAGGATTTGAGGGAAACGAGTCAAGAAATGAGAGATGAAATTAAAGAAACGAGAGCTGAAATGAGGAGAGATCTGAAAAAAGAACTGGAGAATATAAGTAAAAAAATGGACAAAATGAATTCGGATATAACAAAAACACAAAGAGAAGTTGAAAAGACAAAAGAAAAGACTGCCATTATAGAAACAGAAGTCAAAGAACTGAAACAGAAACAGGAACATTTCCAACTGAGGGATTGGACAAATGAATTACGCTATAGAGACAGATGTATAAAAATTCGGGGAATCAAAGAAGAAAACAACGAGAACCTTACGGTAAAATTATTACCTTCACTCGCAGAATATATCGGAAGCTCTATAGAAAAGATGGAAATGGAAATCGATAAAACCTTCAGAATAAGCTCAAGACAGGCAAAAGACAGAGGAGTACCAAGAGATACGGTAATCTGTTTCTTAAGAACTTCAATGAGAGATTTGTTTATACAAAGAAGTTATGAAGAACAACTAAGAATTGAAAACACCACAGTAAAAATCTTTAAAGATATACCTCCACAAATAATGGCAGAGAGACAAAAGTATAAACCATTGACACAGATTTTGAAAATGATGGAGATAGATTATAAATGGGAAAGAATTGAAGGCGTTTCCTTCACTTACTTACAAAAAAGATATAGAATAGACAACATCGAAAAGGCAAAAGAAATGGAACAAAAATTAAGAAGAGAAAATAAAGATGGAGAGAAAAAGACATTCAAAGCAAGAGAATGGAAAGCAAACCGATATGGAGAAAAGAAAAAGGAGGAGGAGAAAAGCTACCAAGAAAACCAGAGGAAAGAAGACAACACAAATAATGATCTAGTAGCTGTCACTCCTGAGAAGGAAATCAGAAATGAAGACAAGGAAGAAGGACTTATTCTAATTAACTAAAGAACGTTTTAACAAATTTATTTTAAACAAGTGAAATAAAGTTGTTCAAGTGTAAATCAATAAACAATCTATAAGGAGAAAAAAAAGGGGCGGAAGGGGTGGAAAATAAACAAAATAAATACAAATACTTATATATATTCAAAGACTAAGCAAATAAAGCTATAATTAAAGGATTAAAGGAAAATGGTGATAAACATTATATCTTGGAACGTAAAAGGACTAAACTCCAAATACAAAAGAAGCATTATATTCCATCAACTAGAGAAATTAAAAGGAGACATTATATGTATTCAAGAAACCAGAATAAAGAATGAAGAAGCAAAATACATAAAAAACCCCAAACTAGGACAATGTTTTGTATCAACGGCAGACACAAGAAAAAGAGGAGTGGCGATATATGTAAGCAAAAAATATGAAGCAAGTGAGATCTTCAAAGACAAGCAAGGCACATACCTTGCAATAGAGGTTAAACTCAAAAACTTAACAGTACTCATTGTGGGAATATATGCCCCATTAGAGAACAAAGAAAAATACTATGAATTATTAGATAAAGAACTAAAAAATACTGAATATGAAAACATATTATTACTTGGGGACTTCAACGGAGTAATACAACCGGACATAGACAGAAAATCAAACTCAGGGAAACAAATTAAGAAAAATCAAGGAAAACTCCCTAAATCCTTCTTTAGGATTTTGGAAGAGTTTAACATGTATGATGTTTGGAGATACAAGTACAACCAAGCAAAGAACTATACCTTCTACTCAGAAGTGCATGATTCTTTCTCCAGGATCGATTACTTTATTGCAACAAAGGCATTATTACCACGAATAGAAGCGATGGACATTCTGTCTAAAACATCATCAGACCACAATCCAATTATATTAAAGCTATATGAGAAAAAACAGGAATATACATGGAAACTTAATAACGATTTATTAAGAGACGAAAACACAGTGAACAAAGTCAAAGAAGAATTAAAAATGTATTTTGACACTAATACAACAGAAGGAATGAGACACAAAGTGATTTGGGATGCAAGTAAAGCCTACATTAGAGGAGTATTTATAAAAATAAACTCAGAAAAAAGAAAAGAGGAACAAAAGAAAGAGAACGAGATACGAAGAGAATTACAAGAAAAAGAAGATGAATGGAAGAAAAAAGGGGACAAAAGAATCAAAATGGAAATACAAATTTTACAACAAAGATTGAAATCAATAGCAATTAAGGAAATACAAAAGAAACTCAGAGCATGTAAACAAAAACATTTTGAATTTGGTAATAAACCAAGCAAACTATTAGCGAATAAATTAAAAAAGGAAAAAGAAAAAAGACTAATAACGGAAATCTGTCATGAAGGAATAACAACCACCAACCAAGAAGCGATAAAAAGGATATTTCGTGACTACTATGGAAAATTATATGATAATCAATTACAGGAACAAGATAAGGAAAAAGAAACCAATATAATAGAAAACTACTTAAAAGAACAAAAGATAAACAAACTAACAGAAGAACAAAGAAAAGATCTAAACCGTGATATCACAAAAAAAGAGATAATAGAAGTAATAAAAAATATGAAACCGGGGAAAGCTCCAGGCCCGGATGGCCTACCATCCAATTACTATAAGCAAATGGTGGAAGTAGTAATAGAACCACTAATCAACGTATTGAATGATATTAAAAAAAATGGTTTACCAGAGACATGGAAGGACGCTTTCATAACTCTGATCCCAAAAGAGGGAAAGAACAGATTGGATGTTGGTAACTATAGGCCCATCTCCTTGATCAACACAGACTACAAAATTTTTGCAGCTACCATTGCAGGAAGATTAAAAAAAATCTTGCAGTCAAATATTCACAATGATCAAAACGGCTTCATACCCAACCGTCAAATTAAAGACAACTTAAGAACAGTAATAGACATCATAGAACACTTTGAATACCATAATGCAAAAAAATTGGGTATGATACTATTAGACGCCGAGAAAGCCTTTGACCGAGTGAAATGGACCTTTCTTTTTGAAGTTATTAAGAAAATGGAAATGGGTGCTAATTTTGACCTGTGGATACAAAATATATACAAGGAACAAAAAGCACAATTGATCATAAACAATGAAAAAACAGAAAGCTTTTATATCAAAAGAGGCACCAGACAAGGGTGTCCTCTATCCCCTTTACTTTTTGTAATTACTTTAGAATTATTAAATAATGCAATAAGAAATAATCCGGAAATAAAAGGTGTCTTGGCAAAAGATCAGGTATTTAAAATCAAAGCTTTCGCAGATGACATAATCTGTTTTTTGGAAAACCCGATTGTCAGCATTGATCATCTGAAAACAACGATAGAAGAATACGGAAAGGCATCTGGCCTTAAAGTCAACTATAATAAAACTGTCATGTTAACAAAAAATATAAATAAGGAAGAAGAGAAAGAATTAAGTGTAAAATCTGGATTCAAAATAGCGACTAAAACAAAATATTTGGGGATATATTTAACTAAAAACAACATTGATCTGCTTCAAAATAACTATAATAACACATGGAAGGAAATAGTGAAAGACTTAGGTAAATGGACAAAGTTGAAGCTATCATTCTCCGGAAGGATAGCAATCATCAAAATGCAAATTTTACCCAAACTTTTGTACATATTCCAAAATATCCCAATATTATCTGATGATAAAATTTTGGATAAATGGCAAAAGGACTTGACGAAATTTTTATGGGAGGGTAAGAAGGCAAGGATCAATTGGAAACTATTATCAGAAAGCAAGGAGAGAGGAGGATTTGCACTACCCAACATTAGGCTTTACTATCAAGCAATATGTCTACAGTGGATGGAGGACTGGGTAAATCTAGACAACCAAAGAATGCTTGCATTAGAAAGCAGCAACATGAGATTCGGCTTTCACGCCTTTCTATGGTATGAGAAAACAAAACACAATAAAGACTTTGAACATCATTTTATTAGAAGGGCATTGTTGAAAACTTGGTTAAAAATTAAAAAACAATTCTATGGGCAGATACCGTTGTGGGTGTCCCCACAAGAGGCGTTCCATTATAGATCAAAAAGAAAAGGAGAACCGTGGTTAAAATATGAAGAGCTATTATCATATGATAAAGAGGGGAACTTCAAATTTAAACCACAAGAACAGTTACAAAAAGAAGGGAAAAATATTCAATGGTTTACTTATAACCAGCTATATGAACAATTTAAGAAAGACAAGAAAACTTTGGGATTCACAAAAGATAAAAATGAACTAGACAAAATTCTCACAGAAAAAGGTAAAAAACACATATCCAAATATTATGAAATACTAAGAACGAGAAGCTTGGAAAATGAAATTGTAAAAGATGTAATGGTGAAATGGGCGCAAGATGTGGGTAAAACAATAGAATTAGAAGCATGGGAAAAAACATGGGAAAAATCCAACAGATTCACTCTCAATCAGGACTACAAGGAGAACTTCCTTAAAATGATGTACCGCTGGTACATGACACCTGTTAAATTAAATAAAATGTATAATATTGGCAACACAAAATGCTGGAAGTGTCATAGACCGGAAGGCTCTTTCATTCATCTATGGTGGAAGTGTCCTAAAGCTCAAAGATATTGGAAGGAAATACAGGAGCTGATGGTAGAAATACTAAACATCAAGATTCCACTAGAACCCCTTACATTCCTACTGAACATGACACATAATCTTAAAATAGAGAAAAACAAAGAGCGTATAATTTTATACATGCTGACCTCAGCAAGAATAGAATATGCAAAATTATGGAAACAAGAATCTATTCCATCAAAAGAAGAATGGTTTGTAAAATTAAGGGAAGCAATGGATATGGATATCTTAACTGCTGCTTTGCGGGATGTAAATAAAAAGGAGGTGGAGAAGGATTGGAACTGTGTTAAGTTATATAGCGTTATATATGGTTGGAAATTTGATTAGAACTAGGGAAAACATAAGGAAGTGATTACAAAGAAATAGTAAAAGAAAACGGTTCGAGGAACAAGTTATTATTATTATTATTATTTTTGTTCTGTTTTTTGCCCTTCTGTTTTTGGGAAATCCTTTTCTTAGTAAAACATTGTAACAAAGCTGGGAAAAAGGGAACATTTTCTGTATAAAGAAACAAAGGAAAAATGACAATGGAAAATGAATCTATAAGTTAAATGAAAAGGTGTATGCACTTGAAGAAGGAAGGTTCAGAACTATGTAAATGGAAGCATCTGAAAACAGCTTTATGTTTTTAACGTGTTTGTCTTATAGTTAGGGTTTATATGTTTACATGTTTGTATTGTATGGTATTGTGTGGTGTTATGTATTCCAATGTTGTATGTTAATTGTCTTTATTAAATAAAATATATATTTAAAAAAAAAAAAAAAGTATTCAGCTATTTCCTGATAGAGATGCCAGAATTGAATTCTAGAAAAACTAAATTCCAGTTACAGTATATGGTGGTAGTGCCAGCACGTGTAGCGGTTTGAATGTTGGACAAGGCCATGGAAACCTGCTGGGTGATCTTGGACAAGTCACACTCTCTCAGATTGAGAGGAAAGCAAACACAAACCCCTTCTGAACAAATCTTGCCAAGAAAATCCTGTGATTTTCCTGCCTTAGGGTCTGTATAAGTCAGAAATTACTTGAAGGCACCCAACAATAAGTGGTAGCTTGCCATTATCTGAACCAGCTTCCATAACCAGTTGCCTTGCAGATTTTTTGGAATACAACTCCAGTCCTCCCCATCCACCAAGGTCATGCTAGCTGAGCATGATAAAAGTAGTAGTCCCACATATGTAGCAGCCACCATGCTGGAGAAGGCTGACCTGCTCTGAATGTAACCTTCAATCTTTTCACGACTGTCCTTTTTGTCTCTTCAAGTCATGCAAAGCAGAATGATAACTCTGCATTTATCTTGTGCTTCTCCTCCTCCCCCACTGGCAGGTGGTATGCAAGCCCTGGGAAAACACTTGACCAGTGCCAGTCCTAGGCTTGTGCAGAACTGCCTTTGGACTCTGAGGAACCTCTCAGATGTGGCCACAAAGCAGGTAAGCAATATCCTTTTCCCAAGAAGCCATTTATTTGAATGTTGATCACTGCCTAATATAGTTGTATATACTCACTGCAGACCCTGATCAGCAATCTGTTTTAGGCAGGACTGCTAGAAAATGGGATTGAGCATGAAGATCAGCAGTAATGCAAGGATCCATTCCCTTTACAAAGTTATAGTGCTGGCAAATCCTGATGTTGATTTTTCCCTTAGCCTTCTCTTTGTTTCTGGATTAGCTGCTGGAGGCTGGTTGGTGTCCCTCTGAGGTCATACTTGTTCCAAGGCCTTTCAACTGATAACATCCCCCCCCTTTATCTTTGGCTTCTGATTTGTAGAGTTGCTAATAGACATCTCATGAACTCTCTGCCCCATCCCCTACAGGAGGGTCTTGATGGTGTCTTGAAGATCCTGGTTAACCAGCTGAGCTCAGATGATATCAACGTGCTGACCTGTGCCACTGGCACCCTCTCCAACCTGACATGCAACAACAGCAAGAACAAAACCCTAGTGACCCAGTCAAATGGGGTAGAGGCCCTGATACACACCATACTCCGGGCAGGAGACAAAGAAGATATCACTGAGCCAGCGGTCTGTGCTCTGAGGCACCTAACCAGCCGACACCCTGAGGCTGAGATGGCCCAGAACTCTGTGCGGATCAATTATGGCATCCCTGCCATTGTTAAGCTTCTCAATCAGCCCAATCAGTGGCCGTTGATCAAGGTATGGGTGTAGAGGGGCAGTGGCTGAGCATTTATGTGTTCCACATAATGCAGTCTGGAGTGTGTGTTTGGAGAATAGTGTTGAGTAAATGGCAACTGTGGAGGCAGGCTACATATGTACTTGGCACCTGTGTTGTGATGTGATATGATGTGGCTCTGTGCATGAGCTACAAACTAGAACATTTCCATTTCAAGCCATAGTCTGGCTGTGGAAGTTGATAGAGACAAGCCATCCTCTTTTTTCTGTGTTTAGTTTTCCAGCTTTGTACCTGTAATATGGGGATGAATAATAATACCAGCCAACCTTATATCCTGTTGTAAAGAATATTACTTAGACTAGGGATGGAGAGCACTAGACCTTCTTGATGTTTTAGCCTACAATTCCCTTCACTCAACAGTGCCAACGGTAAGGGATTATGGGGAAGGCCAAAGGTCCCCCATCCCAGCTTCAGTTGATATTTTGAACACTTAAAGTGTAGGTGGTAATATTTATAAGAATGATACCAACAAGAGATGAGGTGCCTAAGTGGAGTTAGAGAACTGGCTTTTTCATTAGAAGTGTGTAAGAAAGTATGAGAGGGAATCGGGTAGAGAGAATTGTTTTTGTTAGCCAGTGAGAGCTGGACTTTCTGGGGAGCTCTTCTATTGTGACCCTGATTCAGAGCAAAGGAGCCTGGGTTGCATTGGTCTATTGTTCTTTCCTTGCTACAATCAAATGGCAGAACACCTACCACGATCTTCAAGTGGCTTAGCTCTGCAGCAGTGTTTTGAACTTGCACCTTTCTTATCCTTTGCTTACAGGCTACCATCGGCCTCATCCGTAACCTGGCCTTGTGCCCCGCCAACCATGCCCCCTTGCAGGAAGCTGCTGTTATCCCACGCCTGGTCCAACTTTTGGTGAAGGCTCATCAAGATGCCCAGCGTCACGCAGCAGCTGGCACACAGCAACCATACACGGTGAGAAGACTGGAGAATATGGGTGGAAGCTACCTTTGTTGGATGACTTCTGCTTTGAGACTTAGAAACTCTGAACATTTAGTCATCCTGGGTGTAACTTTGAATTGGCTGCTTTGTGGGATGTGGGATCCAGGCAGGACTGCCAATTAGGTCTCTAATGGTTCTCTTGCTAATTCAGGATGGAGTGAAGATGGAAGAGATAGTGGAAGGCTGTACGGGCGCACTGCACATTTTAGCTCGCGACCCCATGAATCGAATGGAAATCTTCCGCCTAAATACCATTCCACTCTTTGTGCAGGTGAGAGCATCTAAATGGATTGGGAGTGGGAAGAAATGAATGTGGGTAGAAACAGGTGCTTTGATTCTTATGGAGTTAATGGGGTGTACAGAACTAGGCTTGGAGCAGAGATCTTGATTCAAATCCCCTTTTTATTACAAAGCCTGCTGGATAACCCTGGGCCAGTCACCATTTCAGCTCAGTTTAATGCAGCTTAACAATTGTGATGTTAAAATGTGGTACCACTTCCATATATCATTGTAAGGACAGCAAAATATAGATGTGATGGATATCATGATGGGAAACAAGGCCAGCGCCTGGAAAAGTTAGAGGGGTTGGGAATTACAGCTCCAGAAATCCTTCAGCTGGCTTAGCCACTGTCCCCCAAAATCTTACTTTTTCAAAGCTCTAAATAGGGCAGATCCTTGGGTAGCTTTGTCAGTCTGCTAATGGCTTTGCTTGTCTTCCCACAACACTTCTGTCTCTTGGTTTACATTCATTCTTGGTAAGCACTGCCATATTGTATTCATGTCATGTTTATCAACCACTGACAACAGTACGTAAAACAAATCTTTGTAGTCTCTGCCAGCAGGCTTAATATCAAGAATAACTGCTCTGTGTGAGGAAGGAATGGGAGAAAGGAGGCAAGGCAAATGGGATGAAGTGGAAACATTCCATGGCTTATTTTCCCTTTCGTTTGCTTTTTCCCAATCTCAGCTTCTATATTCTCCAGTGGAGAACATCCAGCGTGTAGCTGCAGGTGTGCTCTGTGAGCTGGCCCAGGATAAAGAGGCAGCTGATGCCATTGACGCAGAGGGTGCCTCTGCTCCACTGATGGAGCTTCTGCACTCCAGGAATGAAGGCACAGGTACAGTCATGGATACATGTGAATGCTACTTCACACCCTTTCACTCCACATGCAGCCATCTTCTGCTGTCTGAATGTTCCACATTCCCATGGTACAAGGGTGGGAGGCCTTTGGCCACCCAAATGTTACTGTTGCCTATGCTGAGTGGGTTTTACCAGATTTATAGATCAAAATAGTTTGAGGGCCAATGGTATCCCTTTTCTGACATAGTAACTTGATGAGATCTGCATAAAAAAACTTGTGTGTTTCACGTAGCAATGTCTCCTATTGCTAGCCCCCACTCCACCCCCAGCCAGTTTACTTTCCAACATGGTCATTTCTGGATTGTTGGAAGTCAGCTGATCACTGGTATTGCATCCAGTTATTTTCCTTTAGCTGGGTGTGCCGTGACAGACACCAGCAGAAATCTGAGAAGTCCCAGTACATCCCTTCAGATAACATCCTTGCACCTAAAGGAAACTAGCTGCCTGCATTGCTGATCCCTTTGCTCTCCAGCAACTAGAAAATAGCCATTTGGGGGGTGGGATTGGTCATTGCATGGTCAGAATAGAATTCTGAACTACTCAGTGATGGGAAAAGGGAGTTGCAATGTCATAAGGCAGACTTGCAAAACTGTACCAGCCTAGCCTAATTATCTAGTACTGACAAACCTAGATAACAAATATTGAAAAAGTAATTAAATGTGTGAGCATAACCAGCAGGGGAGGTGCAAGACTGCACATGGCTAACTGAAGTAAAGTCATGCCAACTGTTTTCAGAGAAAGGGAGCTGGAAAAGATTGATTGTATTTGTACTCTTCAGTAAGATGGGAAAGAGATTGGTTAGAAGAAAGATGCTGTGTTTTTCCTAGTTAAATGTTCAAGTTGGAGAGAAGTACCTAGTTTAGATTTTCAGTAATTTTGTTGGAGACAGAAAGTAGATGAGATTTGCTGACTTTGTTCAATTAGCCATCTTTACTGCAACAAAGGATTCAGAAGTTATAGAAGAATAACATGGATGATCTCATAAATGGGAATAATAGAAATTTATGACACTAAATGGTACAGAGTGTGAAGTCATACGTTTTGAAGACAAGCAGTTGGATTTATTGATCAAAAAGATAGATGAGGGAAGAGATCTTGGGGCTACTTGCAAGAGGAGTTTGAACTGAATTTTAACCTGTTGGCTCCATAATAATAAATACAGTTTTTGGATGCACTTCTGATAAGTATAAAGAAGGGTAAATGTGGTACCCTTGCAGTGGTGGAACTCGACTGAGACAGAACAAAGGAAAGTGACGAAGGGGCAGTTCACACAGCCTGCAAAGTTGAGTGGTAAAGCTTTTGCTGCAATCACTGAGGAAAATGGAGAGGATCTGTGGAGTTTGCATAGTTTAATATTTGTCCTATGTGATGTGGGGAAACTTGCTTACAGAAAAATAGAGCACACTGAAGAGAGCAATATGGTGAACCTTTATTTCAGAAGATTAGTTTTCTGTGTACAGAGGTGTCCCCTCTCTCCCTCCCTCCTTCTCTCTCTATCTTCCCTTCAGTGAGCTTTCAAACACAACCACTCTCATCCCCTAAAATTGTACAGTCTAGGAAAGGCTTTACCATAGAGTAAACTGGCTTAGAAAATAATTGCAGGTACAGAGATCAGAAATAATGAGCAGAGATTTATAGACTGCTCTTTTACAGATAAGGAAACCAAAGCAATTGAGTGCAGAACAAATACCTGAAGGTGGAAAAAACATGGCGGACAGTTGCCAACATATGGTGGTTGACAGTAGTGGGAGGAGGGAGTTCTTAAAGGGTCTCTTGTTCTTTCTCCAGCCACATACGCAGCAGCTGTGCTGTTCCGCATTTCTGAAGACAAGAACCCTGACTATCGGAAACGTGTCTCTGTGGAACTTACCAACTCACTCTTCAAACACGACCCTGCTGCTTGGGAAGCTGTGAGTGTCGGGAAATGGGAGCATGTTGATAGTCTATGTCTCTCTTTCTCAGTTGTTTGAAAAATTAATATTCTTTTAAGAATTTAGGTGAAATTGATGAGTGGTTTTAAAATAACAAAGTGTTCAAAGTAACACCTAGACCAGTTGACAGTAGTGCTCCATTTTTAAAACAAAACAAACCTATTCCTCCCCAGTCAGTTTCAGACACAAAACTTGGAAGCATCTTGGAGGTCAAGCATTTGGGTTTGAATGGCTTCAATGTGAATCTTCATTTCAGTTCTGAGTGGGGTACTTCCCCTGAGTACCTGCACCCTCACATTTACAGGCTGATTGCAGAGAAGGAAGATGAATTGTGGGGAAGGACAGGAAACCATGGCTGATCTTCACTACACATGAAAAGTGGGGTTGAACAGACATGGGCGCTCTTTCCCTCTTCAATCCTGCCCACCCCCACCTCTGGAAAGCAGGGAAGCCAAGAAGCCTTCTTGGTGACTTGGCAGAAGTTCTTTACATCAAGTGAGGAATGGGTACACAGGCACCCTTTGCCTCTTCAATCCTTCTCCATACTCCCCACCTCTGGTGACTTGGTAAAAACAGGCAGGGAGCTCTCAACAGTCTGTACAGAGAGAAGCTTTTTTAAAAAGCACCAACTCCTCTGTTATCTCCAGAAGTCTTTTGCAATGCCTCGGAAGAAATATGGCAGCAATGGTGTCCCTTTAGAATTTCTTTAGTGTTTCACTGCCACAGCAGAGAAGTGACC
Organism: Sceloporus undulatus; assembly: GCF_019175285.1. Lineage (NCBI taxonomy): Eukaryota > Metazoa > Chordata > Lepidosauria > Squamata > Phrynosomatidae > Sceloporus > Sceloporus undulatus. Next base: position 91,430,235 of record NC_056527.1, on the reverse strand, counting down.
TCTCTTCACCATGGATATTAGATTCAGAAAAAGGAGTGAAGACAGGAGAAAGCAACATTAACAACCTAAGATATGCAGACAGCATCATAATATTAGCAGAAGACATTCAGGAATTTGAACAGTTAATAAGGAATAAAAAATAATGACCACAGAAGAAATACATAAATTCAATCTAGACAACGAGGAAATTGAAATAGTCAAAGAATTTCCATATCTAGGATCAAACATTGACCAAAATGGAGACTGCAGTCAAGAAATAAGAAGACTTCGAATGGGAAGAGCAACTATGAAAGAACTGAAAGAGATATTGAAGAGCAAAGACATACAACTGAGCACTAAAATCAGAATCATTCAGGCCATTGTATTTCCAGTTACCATGTATGTATGTTAGAGCTGGACAGTGAAGGAAGCAGGCAGAAAGAAAACTCATTTGAAATGTGGTGCTGGAGAAGAGTACTTAGATACCAAGAAAACAAACAAATGGCTTCTTGAACAGATCCGACCAGGGCTCTCCTTAGAAGCTAAGACAATCAAATTGAGACTTTTGTACTTGGGCCACATAATGAGAAGGCACAAATCACTAGAAAAAACAATAATGCTAGGTAAGGTAGAGGGTTGAAGAAAGAGGAAGATCACAAACCAGATGGATAGACTCAACCAGGGGGTTATGGGCAGGGGTTTGCAGAATCTGCAAGGCAGTGCAGGGTAGGGTTTCTTGGAGATGTCTCATCCTCAGGGTCGCCATGAGTTAGAACCAACTCAAGAGCAGCTGACAACAACCGATATATGGTAGATTTTTGTGGGTTTTTCGGACTGTGTGGCCATGTTCTAGAAGACTTTATTCCTGATGTTTCACCAGCATCTGTGGCTGACATCTTCAGAGAATGCTATGGGCTGGCCAAGCCTTTTGTTCTGCCTAATGGCTTCTTTTAAATGTGATTTTTCCAGCAGTGTTTAAGGATAAGTGTGGCCAACTCAGGGGTGCTCAGATGTTGTTGGACTGCAATTCCTATTAGTCTTTACTATTAGCTATGCTGGCCAGGGCTACTGGGAGTTGCTGTCTTGTAACATCCAGAAGGCCACTGTTTGTTTTCACTCCTGTTTTAGGAAAACCTCCCTGTAGTGGGTATCTCACACTGAGAACCAGCATATATGTGGGCCACTTTATAATTGGATCTTTCAACAGCTTCTGCTTTTATGTAAATGCAGCTGCATGGCTCAGGAGGAGATCCCCCCCCCCCGCTTGCCAATTGTAAAATCTGGCAAAACCAGGGAAATCTGATCAGGAAAATGGCACCAGCTAAAAGCTTTACACTCCCTTGCCCCTCTTGAACCCTACTATCTCTCTCCCAGCACCACTGCCTCCATTACATTGGGAGCAACAGCTGTGTTCCACTAAAGAATACAGTGTTGAGACATCATTGGGGTGTCTCACTTCCTTTGTGACAGTGGCAAGGTGGTCAGCATCCTATGTGAACTTGAGTGTGCCCAATTACCTTAAAACAAATGCAATCCAATCAGATGTTTGCGTAACTCAGTATTCCTTTTCTTCAGTGACTGATTCTCTTTCCTTGGAAAACATGTTTCCCCAATCTGACATCTCATATAGTTGTTTTCAGTGTCGAACCTCAGTCTTTGTGACTGGCGCCTGTTCTGGGGTGTGTCACTTCCCAAGGAATTTGGGAAGGGTAAAGATAAGCAAAGGGACTGCTTACTGAGAAACAGGGAGAGGGAAAAGGTTTCAAAGCAGTCTTAGGACATCCACCTGTTAATCAGTTATTTATCAAGCATAGTCTTGGATCCTGTCCAAGGATGGGAATGCTGATTTGCCAGGGCCATGACATTTTCAGGGACTGAGCAGAACAGATGCTTGATGCGCTAAATTCCAGCATCTGGGTTTGCTTCCCAACACTTTAGCTCCATTGCCATCCTACTTTTTGAACATTATCAGTAAAGGTTGACAGTTCTTTCATTAGCCCACAAAATGGTTGTCCTTGAGGTTGCCATAGGAAACAGGAGTTTGGACTATCTCCATAGCATCCTTCAGTAGTGACCCCTTCTGGCAAGTTTAGGTTAGCTCATGACCTCGGCGAGGCTTCTGTCACCATGTTGTGTGAACAACCATCTGTCTTCTCTCTGCAGGCCCAGAGCATGATACCTATTCACGAGCCATATGGGGATGGTAAGTATGAACTGCCAGACTTTCTCTTGAAGTGTGACTGTAATGAATGAGAAAAAGCCAAATGGTCTTTTCCAGAGCGTAGATGCAGAAAGAGATATGCAAAGCAGTTACACAGTTTATTTATTTTTATATATAATTTTAATGCACCAAGTAAATGCACAATTCTTAAACACATATAGTACTTTTTCATTATATCTTTAAAAAAGCAAACAAACATTACCTATCATCTAAAAACTGAAAATAAGTAATCCTCTATAATTATTATCCAGTTTTCTCCTTACTGTCTTGTTAAATGTAAATAATATATATTAAATCTTATAACAACTTTAAATGAAAAATAAATTGTATGTAGCTAAATTACCTCCTTCTTGTTTTTGTTGCAGTTAACCATACCATATAAGGCTTCTTCATTATCTAAATTTTCCAAGTCTGCCACATTGTATATTCTACCTATAAGCAACCATGAACATGTTATAGTTCTTTAAAAATAAAAAAAATCTTAACTTATTTTTAAAGAACTATAACATGTTCAGACCTCTCCATCTTTTCCCCCAATATTTCACTATCGGATCTTTGTGGAACATACATGCAGAAAGAGAGACATGCAAAGTAGTTAAACAGTTTTAACTTGTGTGTAGAGATGTGAAGGCCCAGAAACACAGGTTGGGAAGGGAAATACCCCTGAAAACTTTTTAGGGAAATGTGTATGTTTCACTTTTTACCAGTAACTATTTTTGTCCTTTCAGTTAAGGATGGAAAACTTGGTTTTTTCCTGAGATGTTTCAGTCTCTAAATCTCTAGTTATGTTTCAGGTGCTTTAAATCTTAAGCAGACTAGTGCTATTTTTAAACAAGAATTACTCTCATCCTCATCCACTGAAGAGCATTGTATTATAAATTCCGTGCAGCACAAGGTGGAATGAATTGCAATAATTGCTTCTACAGCTATCAGAGTAATTTATGGAGTATGATAGAAATTGTGCTATTTACCTACTTAATATTAACCTTGTATTACTTTCTCCTTTTTATGTTACAATAGAACTGGATGCAGGGTATCGGGGCATGTACT
>NC_056527.1:91425550-91426885 GCF_019175285.1 Sceloporus undulatus | reverse complement strand
TGCAGGAGGAAATTGCATATGCATGTAGGACTTTCACACATAACTCTAAAAATGTGTGAATGTTATGTGTGAAAGTAAAAAAAAAAAAAGCAACCAAAAAAAACAACAACACCTCTTTAAAAACCCTACTCATGCCACATCTGAAATGCAAATATTTTAAAATCCTATATTGCCTGGGATGAGCATCTCATTTTGTAATGGCTTTTTCCTCAGGACTGACCTGTGATTAGACCGCAGCAGCAGATGCTTAAAAGTCTGAAGCGGCAGATCTTTGGCCATTCCTCCCAAATCCATTTTCTTGGAAAACAGACCTTTGTGTATGACACAAGCTGTTCTGCTCTCCCTAAACTAGCCTATAATTTGGGCTGTTGGAGAGAACATTGTATTCTCATTAGTGTTGAAGTAAAACCAACCTCCAGTCTAGCTCATACCCATGTATGAAGGCAGGAAGGATCTTGTCCTTTGTCTCAGGCAGCAAAACATCTTGGTGTGGTGGTATCCTTCCTACTTTTCTCTCCTGCACTAAGAATATTTTGCACATATGGTTTACCTGCTTGGTAAAGGAGCTGTTTGCCAAACATCAAAACTGTATGTTGATCTTGGAACATTATCCTCTTGGGCAGGATACTATAAAGGGATGCAATCACAGCCGCAATGTCACAGTGACAATGATAATGTGATTCTTCTTCATAGCCAATTATAATGTGTGTTCAGCCTCACTCTATATCACAATTTCCTTATTTTAAAACATGTAAATTCATTGCTTTAGCTGACTGGTAGATCTCCAATAGGCAAGGATTTGTGTTTTGGCCAAACAGGTGGATCCACAACAGCTAAAATATATTGGACTACAATGCCATGCCCAACATTAAACTTATTCTGTTGTGTGTTATGTGTGCACTTTCTGCATGCATGTCCCTGCTGAAAAGAGATACTCAGGTAGGAGTGGGGAACCTTCAACCCTCCAGATGGTTTGGACTGCAATGGCTAAAATTAATTTCTATTGTTCATGCTGGCTTGCATTTCTGGAAGTTTTAACATCTAGCCTAGGAATTAAACTACACACACTGGCTTTGAATTCCAACTCCTTAAACTCCACACATATGAAGGCTAAGTGTAATTCGTCATCAGTGAAATAAACAGTCATCCCTCCAAATTCACAGAGGTTAAGGATAGAGGACCCGTGTGAAAGTGGAAAAACTGCAAATATGTAAGCCCTCATTCCAAACATTAATGATAAAGAGTCTTCTTCCACCCATAAGTGTCTTTGCAACATAGTTCCCCTCAGATTTCCAAAATGCTTCCACTTTCAACCTGATGTTAGAAGTCACCAAA
>NC_056527.1:91420432-91425450 GCF_019175285.1 Sceloporus undulatus | reverse complement strand
TAAGAGGCGATATGATAGCCCTGTTTAAATATTTGAAAGGATGTCATGTTGAAGAGGGAGCAAGCTTGTTTTCTGCTGCTCCAGAAAACAGGACCCGGAACAATGGATGCAAGCTACAGGAAAAGAGATTCCACCTGAACATTAGGAGGAACTTTCTGACAGTAAAGGCTGTTCAACAGTGGAATGCACTCCCTCGGAAGGTGATAGAGTCTCCTTCCTTGGAGGTCTTTAAACCGAGACTGGATGGCCATCTGTCAGGGATGCCTTGATTTGGATTTCCTGCATGGCAGGGGGTTTGACTGGACGGCCCTAGTGGTCTCTTCCAACTCTACGATTCTATGATTCTATGATTCTGTCCTGGCACAAGCAAGCATTTACTGAAGGCACACCACAGAACATACTCCCTCACCAAGATGTATTTCCTCTGATCCGCTGATGCTGAAGCACATTTGTGCACAAAGCAAATGGAGAACAAAAGTAACTGTGCTGTTCCATGTGTAAAAAAAAAAAACCACAATAATTTCCACATAGGAAATACCTTTATTATGGCGAACAGAAATGCTACAGAAATGCGCCAGCTTTGACATTCTCTAGAATTCTTAACCAGTTTGGCTTTCTGCATACACCTTTGAAGCATTTTGGTTGCTTCTAATGAAGGGGTGGCACAACTGTGGATTTTATTGCTCTACAAAGTCTCCTATTTTCCTCTATTCAAGGGTTAGAAAAAGACTAGACAATGTATGGGAAAGGTATGAAAAATGCAAGAATCAAAAATTGACTGCTGATTTTCAAAACCAGAAGTGGATATTTTAGAAACCTCTAACTGTAAAACATCATCATCAACAACAACAGACAAAAGTAGAGAACAGAAATAACTCAATATACCTTCTCACGACACAGTCAAATGCGAATTTCTGGAAGAAAGGCTATAAATGCCCATTTTTCTCATTATTCAAACTCACTGACATTCAGCTAGCAGAATTCAGAACTTTGTTACCAGAAATGCCTTCTCTCCTACGAACATCCTGATGACAACTTGAAAACCCCCAGATATGGAAGTGAAATATTTCCTAATAAAAATAGTTTAGGTTTTGTTATTATACACATACATATACATAGAAAGAAGGGGAATCCCAAGCATATATAAATACTTTGATGTCAATTCTGGTCACAGACCATTATTATTGGGAAATGGATAAGGGCAAAATGTGAATTTTGAGCACACAAAACCTTTGCCATGGAGTAATACAACAACCACACCAAGATAACTGGGGGCCCCTCCAAGCCATTTAATCTCCAACTGGAACCAGGCTAAATTAATGCAAAGAGATTTGGTGTACCTGGGGAAAGGATAATTTCCTCAGAGGCAGTAAAACTATGCAAATCAGTCCGAAACCACTGAAAAAGAATTACATGGCTTTTCCATGGAGGAATTTAGAACAAAGCAACACACTCCATCTTCCATGGATATTAATTTGTGTGGATGTGGCTAAAGCAAAAAAGCAGTAAGCCAAAGGCCCAAACCTCAACTCATGCACCCTGCTCTTTCTGTACTGTCCAGTCATCCTGCCTACAATTTGTGCTGATAGTTGTGCAACATGTTTTTGAAGCTTCAAGCATTAGCCAACCTAGATCTTCCTTACAGTGTCAAACAGGAAGGGAATAATCTCTCAAAGTCATTCTCTTCTGATTACTGAATTGGTATGCACAGTACCTTATAAAAAGCACACAAAACTACACATTAATGCATTGGAATTTACAGAGTGTATGTGTTATAGCATTTATAAATTATTAAGACCATCAGTACAGGGAAATGGTGGAAAAGGAACACAGTGCTAAGACCACCTTACAGCATGATCTAAGTGGAGTAGAAAGGTGCACCTATAATCACCTGTTTTGTAATCAAAAACCATGCCGTGTAGTCATCATTTTGTTAACAAGAATGCAACTGACCTTAAAAGATGTACATTTTAAAAAGCATCCTACTCATACCCTTTCTAGTAAGTTGAAATGACTGTTTGCGAAGCCAGGACTGAGGAACTGTTAGGGGTGGGCCACAAAAGCATTCTACAAGCCTATCAAAGGTTGTACGATTTCCCCTTCCATCCCTGGTGACAACTGCTGTAATGGCTGTGAAAAGGTTTTTCTCCAAACAAGATGGCCTTCTTTACAAGGAGAGTCACACTTTTAGGACGCTTCCAAAAGCGAGATTCCAATTATAAACAAGAAACACAGAAAGCACACCAGGACTCTACTTTTCTGCAGTGCTGCCCATCCCTGAGCTATGCCATGCCAAAGAAACTCAACTCCAGATTTAGAAATAGTATTCAGCGACAAAGCCATGCTTATCTATATTTGGGCATAAAAAGAGACAAAGAAATCCTATACAGGTTGAAGCTCCCTTATCCAAAATGTTTGGGACAAGAAGTGTTTGGAATTTTGATTATTTGGGGGAGGGGGTTATTTTGGAATACCTGTATGTTCATAATGAGATAACCCGTATTTCCCGGCCTATAAGACGACTGGGCGTATAAGACGACCCCCAACTTTTCCAGTTAAAATATCGAGTTTGGGATATACTCGCCGTATAAGACTACCCCTCTTCCAACGCACACCAAATAAAAATTAAAAAAAACATCAGATTTGATGTCAATATGGTAATTTTAATTCAAATGTTTATGACATGCAGGTACTTAGCAGGAAACCTTGTTGTATACAAAGCCTGCTTGGATTGGTCAGCTCTCCCTGCCTGCCCAGCCCTCCCTGTCTCCAAGACTATCAGAGTGGTAGTTGCTTTCATACAATCGCCGCACATGGCGGGGATGCGGCCGTGGCCGTTTTTGAGCTCCCCCCACCATATGCGACAACCACAAATTCTCCAGTCTGGCTCAGAAGTTTCAGCACCTGCCCTATAAGATGACACTCGGCGTATAAGACGACCCCTGACTTTTGAGAAGATTTTCCTGGGTTAAAAAGTAGTCTTATACGCCAGAAAATACAGTATTTTGGAGAAGGGACTTAAGTCTAAACATGAAATTCATTTATGTTTCATATACACCTCATACACATAGTCTGAATGTAATTTCATACACAAGATTTTTTTAAATAATGTTGTGCAAGAAACAAAGTTTGTGTACACTGAACCATCTGAAAGCAAAGATGTCACTATCCAACCACTTATGTGGACAATTTTAGATTTTGGAAGATTTCAGATTTTTGAATTCCAGGTTAAAGGAGACTCAACCTATAGCACCTTAGAGAGTAAATAGGAGGGGGCTGGATTCTAGCATAAGCTTTCATGGATTCAAGTCCACTTCATCAGGTTTATGGAGTGAAGGCTTTATGGACAGGCATATATATACACAAATGGGTGTGTGAATACTAACACAAATACAAAACATATGGACATGGATGACAGCAGTGGGGTCACTAGGGTTGGCGTCATCCCCCCCATCCCCATTTACCTCATCATATACCACACCATACAGAATTCTTAGTAATGTTTTTCATAATTAGGTTACTCATAAATTGTATTTCCCATGAAGCAATGAATGTAATGATAATAGTTGTAACTTAAACAACTAGCAAAATTAAAAATATACCTTTAAATTGCCATATCATACTGACAGCACAAATGTATTTACATGTACATAGTTCCATGTAGTTAAACTTCACATCTGTTAAGATGTGATGTTTTGTAAAAACATTTTTTTATTTTAAAACAAAATTAAGAAAATACCCTAACAAATAATTATAACTCCTTTACATACAGAGGAAGAGCTATTTGATTAACCCTTCTAACTCTTCCTTGGTTACTATTTTACTTCTCCTCTAATCCCACTGTGATTTATTATGTTTAACCATTTCCATATTATATAATCTGTTTTAATTTTTTGTGAATTGTGGTCTTCACTGCAGGGTAATTATCTGGCTGGTCGTTCTGTTTCCAGTGCTGGACTAGAACACTCCAAAGCTATTCCTCTAGTATGTGACAACCACAGAAAGAGAGCAGTCATGTTGCCAGCCACAGAGGAGTCTAAAATAATTATAGCCTGTGGTAAGTCCATTGGCTACCATCCTAATGGTTGTTGAAAAAGAGAATGCACTATGAACCCCTGAGAATCTGGGAAATGAGGAATGCATCTGTTTCCATATACAGCTGATCGTAACCCCAGTTGCTTCCTCCTTCTTGCTTTCACTTCCATGCCTTGTAACATAAGTCTCTCTCTTAACGCCTTGGGCAAAACCTGTAAGTTTGTCCATCTCACTACTGCCTTTCTCCGTTCTCAGTAAAGCCTTTTCTGATCTGCCCGCTGTTTCACCTTGCCTCTAACTGCAGAAAATAGGTCCTGCATTTGTGAGGACAAAAGTTTAATCCCTGCAATCTCAAGTTAAACCTCTCTCACAGCACTGAGGAAACAGATATGCCTAAGACTCTGAAGAGTCACTACCAGTTAGACTAGACAGTACTGAGATAGACAGACCAAGAGTATCTCAGTACAGAGCTAATTCACATGTCCCCATACACTCAGCACTTCCCCTCAGCCCTGTGTTGTCCATAGAGTGAGCTAGGGGGAAAAACAGCCCTAGTCCTGTGCTTCACACTGCATCTAGCAATGTTTCTGTTATTGATTAGATATCTGAGTCTCATAGTGTGAGCTATGAGACCCAGATGTCTAATCAATAACAGAAACAAACCCTTCAGACTCAACATTTCAAGGAGATCCAAACTCTGTACAGTACAAACCTAACTCAAAACCTGCAACTTCAGAAATGTTTGCAAATATGCTCACATACATATTTTGCATGTTTGCTCTACTAACCACTGAAAGAGGTAAAGAGACATGAGAAACAGCCAAGTGATTCCCTTGACCACAGGAAATCCTGTTCAGTTTTTCTTGGGGTTCTGAGATTTCATTGCTGCCCATAACTTTTCTACATTATCTCTGAGATTCACAGGATGCTGAATTGGTGCCTGGAGCAGATACTATTTGGTAGCACACGATCAGAGATGTACA
>NC_056527.1:91415522-91420332 GCF_019175285.1 Sceloporus undulatus | reverse complement strand
AAAAAATATTTTAAAAATCACATTTTATCAAATTTTCACTTTATGCACATGGAACAATAATGCAAATGCATTTATTCTGTGCATGTGATATTGTAATTTAAAGGTATTATTTTAACTGTGCCAGTTGTTTTATGTCACAACTACTAATATGACATTCAGTGAAACATGGGAATTACTATTTATGAGTAATATTAGTACAGTTTTTTAAACTAAGGATTCTGTATGGTGTGAGATAGTAGGAGGTCAGTAAGGATGTTTGTGTGTGACACCATGAGTTACCACACCGGGTGATGCCAACCCTAGTGATTCCACTGTGCTATATCTCAGAGAAAGGCACTGGCAAAACCACCTCAGAACATTCCTTGCTTATGAAAACCCTATGAAATTTATGGAGTTAAAGGCACATATATACATACATACATACAAGGAAGGGCTGTTGTCATATTGTCCATCACTAGACAGCATCTGTGTGAACAAAGAACAATCCCTCCCTTGAAGGCTTCAGAGGCTGCCTTCTGTCTCTTCGAACAGGGATTGAATGCAGCAACTCCTGTAATCAAAACTGAAATATAAAAGTGACTCCCTGCTGCTAAAACCCTTAAGTGTGGTGTGTGTGTTTGTGTGAAATAAGCAAGGAGTCCACCGTAACTGATGAAAGTCTTATTGCCACCTGGTGGGATAAATCCTCAGATGGTTTTATTAAGTGGTAGAGGGTTTGCTGCAGCCCTCTTAACACTGATCTTTTGTTAAAGAGGTTACCTTCCTTGAGAAAGATGGGCCTCCCTCTTCAAAAACACTGTCTCCCAGGAAATGCTGCCTCTGAGCCTGGAGCAGCCGAGGACAGCCTGTGCATGTCCAACTCTTTCCCCTCTCAGCCACTTGCCTGTTCTTTCCTCTGTGGAGAGTTCGTTTACCATCTGCCTGCCACTGATCAAAATTTGGAGCAGCAGCATTGGCAATGAGGACCTTCACCACAGAGCTGAAGTAAAAAGAACACGACTCTCATTCACACGCATGGACACCACAACAAGTGGAGCGCTGGTGCAATTCAGGCGCCATAGTCTCTCACATGGCTGCTCATTCACTGGCAGAAAAGAAGACAAAAGAAGGTGCTATATTTGCTTATGTATTTGCAAATGCTAAGTTCATGTCCAGTAGCATATTGTCTTTGTGCGCAATGCCATTGTACATAATCCATAATACCTTGATTTGAAAATATAACGCTTGTTGCCACTTTAGGGAACATGGTGGCATATCCTCCAAAGCCTCTGTTGACACAGGCAAAAGCAAACTGTTGCAGCCTCTCCTAGCATGTGTGTTCTTCTTCACCAGTAACTTCAAACAGGGTAATCTTTGCTTACTTTTAAAGAAGATAATTTTCTCCTACAGATTTTAGTTTGGTTTTACCAAAATTTCCCTTTTTGCTTCCAAGTGATCCTCCCATTAATATTCTTCCTCCTGAGCCGTTCATTTCATGTTTATCATTGAAATGGGTGAGACTTACAGTTCAATAAGGTGTTGTTGTTGTTTTTAAAATCATTATTTACCAATATTCACAGAATGTGCATGTTGAAAGAAAGTGAAATTGACAGACTTATCCTAACAGGGCCATCTGGGAGTCGTTTCAGTTCACGTTTTGAGCAGAATTTACCAAAAGTCATAACATTCAAGAGTAGGAGGAAATAGAACTGCTAGATTTGTTCCTCTCTAGTTTGTACGCCTTTCAAGATTGTCTTTCCTTCCCTCTTTCCTGCTGTGGAAGGATTATGATCACAGCCTCACTGACCTTAACACAACAGGACTGCCTGCTCAAAACAATTGTCCCATCTGTTTAATCTTGACCTTTCCATCTTTTAAAAAACAGTTGTCTTGAATTGGGGTGGGTTTCTCATCAGGAGAGTGAGAGCAGTTCTCACGGAAGGTCTTTATTCTCCTATAGATTGTGGTAATCACTCTTTTCCGGCTGCTGTTTTATTGAGCCAACTCTGTCCTTTGCAACCGTTTTCATCCTTGTTGACAAGCCTCTTCGTCTCCAGCTTCAGACACCCATCTTGCCTGAAATTAATCTATTTTTACATCTTGGAGTTATTTCAGTGCAATTTGCTTAGGCGGAAAATCACAACCATTAAATTAATCTTGGCCTAGCTCCCTCCCCGCTCCCCCAGAATCCAAGCACTGCTTCTACCCTTTTATAACCTATTTTACTATTGTTTTTTTCACATCTCTCCTCTGTTTTCATCCCCCACGTTTCTTCCATGCAGTCTCTCTAAGTGGCTGCCACATTCCCCCACCCACACCTTGTTTGATATATCCAGATTACCCATCTCAATTATAGTTCAGAAGAATGGTATTATTTTACAATAACGAGAGACAGGAAATACATATCATACCTTCCAACATTTCACAAATGAAAACTGGGTCACCTTTTACCAAGCAACGTCAGAGTGGGGTCAAGATGGCAAAGGTAATGAATGAGGAAGAACACACAAGGTAGGCGAGGCTTCAGCAGTTTGCTTTTGCCTGAGCTGATTTAGGATCTAAACTACACTGCAGAAATAATTCAGTTTGACACCACTTTAACTGTCATGGTGCCATTGTACCAAATTCTAGGATTCATGCATTCAGGTTTCACTTGTGTTAGAATGAGAAAAAGATCTGGATCGAAGTGCTGAAGAAGAAAGAAAGGGAAACTAATGTGTTAGTCATCTTCCCCCCTACCCTCAGTATGGCCTTCAATCAAATGACCTTTGAAGCTTTCCTGTTTGGGTGAGTTTTGGGGACATGAAAGATTTGAAGCTGCTGTACTGAATGGTATTTAAACAAAACAAAAAAACTGCTGCACAGAATTTATTTTGTTGCAATATGTTGAATCATTTTATTATTGCCTTTGACTTTTTTAAGGGGGCTAATTCATAGAATCATAGAGACTGCTTCGTCTTTATTAGTGATGTGCAAAGTACTCCTAAATGGGCCCAGGGAAGAGCAGAGTGGTAGGTCTTCCATTGTATCTCAATCCCTGCTAGTTCACACCAGCTAGGATAGAAAGTGTACAGGATTGCAGGGGGCTTTTCAGCAAACCTGTGACAATTTCCTCCCTTTGTCAAGGACTGGTGTTGGAGAAGTTAGCTATGCCAGCTTCATATCCTGTCTCTGGAAATGGAGTGACATGGGAGCCATAGGATTCCAAGCTAGTTCCCCGACCGATTCCAAAATAACTTATTTCCTGCCAGCTAATGTCTGCAGTAAATTTCCACCTGGCCAAGCACAGGGAGGAACTCACCACAGAGAAATCTCTCCTCCAGGACTAGTAGTACTTGTTGTTGTAAGAAAAACTCTTTGTTATTGGTGATTTCTCTTGCCGGTGGTTCTGAACTGGTGCCAACTGGAACAGATGCAGTCTTCTCTGGAACTCAGGAACAAAGTAACTTCAACACAGATTTTCACTCAAATGAGGTTTTATTGACTTAGTTGCTATTTACACATTTCACAGCAGGCTACTATACATCTTTCTCTTTCAGTGTCCATGCTAGAAGGGGAAAAAACCTCAACATGACATCAGTCTTTGTTCTCTCAAAAGATCAACTTTCCCACCAAGTGGACACACCTCTTTCCCATGAAGTCACCATGCAACACAAGAGTATAACAACATATTTTGCTTATATTTTGTCTCAGCCGCTCGTCCTTGAACACTTGTTCTTCCAGGCCTAGACTTCCTAGCCTTCAACAGGAACCATTTTAAACTTTAGTTAACCATTGACACATCTGAACATTTTCAATACAAATAGAAATATATTTTAACAGTAGTAGTAGTATAAAAAGTAGTAGTAGTATAAAAAGTAGGAGGCGGAGGAGTACTTGTGTGCCTTCGACTTTGACTTATGGCAATCCTGTTATAGGGTTTTCTTGGAAAGATTTACTCAGGGGAGGTATGCCATTGCTTTCTTCTAAAGCTGAGAGTATGAGTTGCCCAAGGTTAACCAATGTGTTTCCATGGCTGAGCAGGGATTTGAACCCTGGCCTCCCAGAGTCCTAGTCCAACATCAAGCCACAATATCATGCTGGCTATTCTCCAACACAAACCTAACACTCACTGCCCATCCACCCCCAGCCATCAGCATCAGGTTGTGGGTAGGATGGTGTTCTTAGATTCCTTTAACCTTATTATTCCATACTAGCCTCAACTTTAAAAACCTTGGGCTTTTAAAAGGAAAAGCAGTATGTCAAATATCTGGATTACATAATAGGGAGTGGGATTTCAATGCATGAGGGGAAAAAATCTTGCCTGCCACAGTGGGCCAGAAGCAATGTCAATCTATCACACTGACATATGATGAGAGAAGGTGGTACAGATGGTAGTACCATTGCTTCAGGTTGCATCTGCACTGCAGAATTAATGCAGTTTGACAATGTTTTCATTGCTATGGCTCAATGCTATGGAATTCTGAGTTTTGTAGTTGTGTGAGATGTGTGAGATATTTAGACTTCTCCATCAGAGAGCTCTGGTGCCACAATAAACTATGAATTCCAGGATTCCATAAGATGGAGCCATGACATTTAAAGCAGTGTCAAACTGCATTAACTCTGCAATGTGTCAGCAGCCAGAGTGAAAGTTTAAGACAGCTCCTATACCTGGAATTGATGTGTAGTAGAGGGAATTGCAGCAGATGTTGCTTGTTACCTGGTTGGGTGACAAGCAATAAGTGCTGAAGTTCACTCTCCTGCACAAACATTAAAGGTACAAGAGCTCTCTCTACTTTTCACGCCTTCGTCTCCAGCTTCAGACACCCATCTTGCCTGAAATTAATCTATT
>NC_056527.1:91410092-91415422 GCF_019175285.1 Sceloporus undulatus | reverse complement strand
TTTGATTGTTAAGGAGGAATTTGAATGAAAAAATGTGTGCAGATGGATCTTGATATTTATTTATTTATTTATTTATTTTCTATACCACCTTTCTCCCAGAAAGGACCCAAGGCAGCTCACAAATAAAACCATTTTAAAACTTTACAATAATTTTTAATTGAAAAATTGAAAAAACAATTAAAAGCAACTAGCTAAAAGCTATAAAACATACAACGTACAAAGGTAAACAAATCTTTAAATAATGTATACTTGAAGTGCAGAATTTCATTGTTTTCTTGGTGCAGAATTGGGCCTATATCTATGGGTGGCTCCCCAGACTGAAGGCTTCTCCATCCCTTGTTATGATTTGTATGCCCTACTTATGGGAAACGGGTATACAGTATAGAATTTAAGGTTAGGTTCTCTCTGACATTTTCATCTCCACGTACATAGGTTTTTGTGTTTTATTTCTATGGAGGCATATCCAGTGTTTCGACCCTCATCTGCATTTGACCTGGTATAACCGGTGAAGTGAAAAATGGGTTTTAGCAATTCTTAGCTCTATCTGTGTCACCAAATATAGCCCAGTAGTCCCTTTCTCACATGAACCCACTGTCAGGGGATTAGTTAGGAAACAATCTATGGCTCTCTTTTTTTCAACTTCTCATCTTTCCCTTCTCCTTCCCTTGGATTTTTCTCACAGGGATCGAAGAAGCCATCCCTGTGTTAAATTCAGAAGCTGATGAGGTAAAGGAGAACATCAGGAGGCTCAATCAAGAGGTAGGATGCAGAAGGTCTTAATTTGTGGAAGGTCTCACTACAGCTGAGTCCTTCTTGCATCTGGTTTATCTATACCAGAAAAACGAGACCTGGCAAATGTAGCGTCATGTTTAAGTATCTTATTGTGCAAAGTTAAGTTAAAATGCAATATATGTTCCTTGCATGTATCCGCACTACATAATTATACCACAGTGATACCACTTAAATTTCCATGGCTTCACCCTATAGAACCTTGGATTTGTAGTTTGGTGAGGAGGACTCAGAATTCTTTGTCAGAAAAGTATGATGTTGTAGTTTGAGGTACAGCCAGTAATATTTCAAAGAAGCAACTGGAGGTTGTTTTAGTTGTTTTATTAGCTTTTAAAAAAAGCCGTGACATATTTTGGTCTGTAAACTCTTAAGACCTTCTTCAGGGCTTACATAAAATCATAAAAGGAAGGGACATAAATACATACCAGGCTTTGTTTTCTTTTCTTTCATTTTTTAAAAAAAACAACTAATAATACAACCATCCTTTGAACGTTTTGTGAAGTGCCTGTTTTTCCCCCTACATAGTTCAGAAGAAGGCACCTTACAATACCAGGACTTCATAAAAAATAGCTATGAAAGTGAAAGTGGTATCAAACTGCTATAAATTTGCCGTGTGCATAGGAGCAGGAAAAAGTGCCCCTAAGCAGTCCATTTTCCTTACCGCAATGAGTAACAACAGAAAAATCTTCGCAGATCAGACAGTAGGGGAAAGGGCTATATAATCACAAGACATGAAAATCCAGCATTTCTGGGGCTTTGTCTCTTACTTTCATCTATTTGAGACTCTTCCTTCTCCACTCCCACTCCTAAACATATAGGCAAGATGGATGGCCTCAAGAATCAAAATCATATTCATAGTCAAATATGACCACTTGCTTCCAGCCCCTAGTTTCCTTTTTCTGTGTCTCCCTGTGTGTGTGTTTTCATGCCTGTGGAAGGGGGAGGAATGAGGGAGAAGATTTTTGCATGCATCCCCGGTGTTGGCGTTTCTGACTCAGGGTGTCAAGGTTTAAATTTAGCATGGGTTGGTGACAATTTCATAGCAACAAAGCCAACCTTCTCCTTCTACCAACTACCACCCCTGTGTTCCTCATTCTTAGTAAGAACCCAAGTTAGGCAGCACTTTCCTCCACCATAGTTTCCCTGCCCACCCAGTGCCTCTAGTGGCTCATCCTCTTCCTTTAGTGACTCTGAAGCTGAAATGAACATAGCAAAAAACAGAAGTCTAGACCCATATTTTTTAAAATTCAATTTTTAATTTTTTTAAAATTTTGGATCCCACAGTACCAATACTATATGATCTTGGAAAATTAATTTTTGGACTACAACCAGAACCACCACCACCACCATACCCTGCAGCATGGCCATTCTGCACTCCTTTTTTACTTCATCTGCCAGCCTATTTTCCAAATGGCCCATTGGGCCATCAAACACATTCTTTAGTCCAGTAGCCAAACCCAAATGTTAATTGCCAAAACAGAAATGCAATAGCAATTTGGTAAAGATACTACCAGCAATGTTGGAGGGATCCTGAGAATTGTAATCCAGAAAGTAACATTTTCAGCTGTTTGCGGGAACGAATCGTGGGACTGAGTGCAGGGTGTAATTCCTTCCTGCCATTATAATATGAAGGAGCTTTCACAAGAAGCTTTCTATGATTCTATGATTCTAAATCTGTAAAGTCTGTTGCTGATATTGCCATTTCAGAAAATGGATTATGGGTAATTATGAGAGATAAGAGACTTGATATGGCCACAGAGTTACTCCATACCTGACACTGGAGTTGACTGTACTGCTTTCTTTTCAAATTGGTGGCTGTCAGGATGAATGTGTTCATAATGGATTGCAGGGCTACTATAAGCAGTATTTCAGAGACCACAGGGTGAAACAAGAAGCATCTCTTTCCTTAATCTCAATACTCCTATGACTCAGCAGGTGATTCTGACCAAGGCCTTAACCCTCATCAAAATACTAATTCCAACCAAAACAGAACCCTGAAAGGGTGTGTGTGTGTGTGTGTGTGTGTGTGTGTGTGTGTGTGTGTGTGATAACATGACTGAAGGAATTCTGGGGGATGTAGTCTAAAAAGGATCAACATTTCAAAGCACTATTCCTACCATACAGGAGTGTGGTGTTGACTTATGTGTAACACTCTTAAAATGCTGTATAAATTCTAGTATGTAGAGAGATGTTGTATCAGCTTTGAGAAAGAAGTTGGCAGCATGAGCTTTCGTAGACTAAACTCTGCTTCCTCAGATGCATCTGAGAAAGCAGACTTTAGTCTACAGAAGATCGTACCGCCGCCACCAACTTCTTTCAGTTAGTCTCAAAGGTGTTACAAGATCTCAAAGGCTTTCATGGCCAGCATCCATAGTTTTTTGTGGGTTTTTCGGGCTATGTGGCCATGTTCTAGAAGAATTCCTGACGTTCGCCAGCACTGTGGCTGGATCTGGATGCGCAGCCACAGATGCTGGCGAAACGTCAGGAATAAACTCTTCTAGAACATGGCCCAACATAGCCCAAAAACCCACAAAAAACTATCTTGCATACTGATTCTACAGACTAACACGGCTATATTTTGAATTCTACCACTGTATAAATTCTAGGAATACTTCCTTTCTGATTCTCTGATTTTCTTACTCCTCCAGATCAGCAATTGAACCGGGAGGTTTCCCAACTCAGCCGGGAGCTGCACCATCTGATGAGCCTCCTTCAGAGTCAGCTGGCTGCTCAGTCTTCCTACCTCCCTGCCTCAACCTGTCCCCACATTGCAGTCAAAACCTCCTCCACACCTCCTGTCAGCGACTGCCTTTTTCTCAGACCTCTGCTTCCATGCCAACCTGTGGCCTCCTGGCCTCCTCAAGTATAGACTTTTCTGCCTTCACCAGCTCCCCACCTTCTGTCATCTCCAATTGCACAGAGCCCTTGGAACCCCAGGAACAGAGGGGTTCTGCCCTCCGCGGCCCTGCAAGTCCCTCATACCGGTACCATTCTCACGGGCAGACACAGGACACAGAAACCGTCACCGCAGCCAGACAGCCAATATGACTTCTTGTTCAAGCTCTCCCATGTTGTGTCCGTACCTCGCTCTCCCCAAGAAACTCTTTTTCCACCTGCTCAGGGCAGAGCTGTCCACCTACTACGCGCTTCTTTTTTCGGTCAAGTTCAGAGAGCTTTCACTGATGCCAAGGAACCTCCTGTCACAGCTTCATTTCTTTTGTATATTTGGTGCTCTGAACTCTGTGGCTGCCAGCACCATCATTTGTGTGTTCTTTCTTTGTTACCAATAGATTTATTTTCTTTTTACATCACTCCACAAGGGATGAGGTAAGTGTATTCCTTGGAGAGAAAAAACAAAGCTCAGTTTTGGATTCCAGCTTTTGAGCTTTTTGGTTTTTAGGGCTGTTTTGGAAGAAGGGATAAAGAACCTACGGCTTCCCAACCGTTTTGGCCTAAAATTCCCGCATTTCCACCCAGTATGGACAACGAATAAAGGATGTGGGAATCATAGTCCAAAACATGTAGAAGAGCAAAGATTCCTCACTGTTCTTTTAAAGGGCACTTTACAGAAATTGGGGCCTGAACAGACAGGCCAAAATAAATCTGCTTTGAGTCACTTTGGAGCTATGTCTGTTTAAATGAACACAGACATCTTAAGAGGCCAGAAGCTGTGCCAAAGCTGTGCTCTAGTCCTTAGGACTGGAGTGTGGCTTTGGCGTGGCACCCGGCTCTAGTACTCATGCATCATTAAACAGCATACCTCCAAAATGACCGAAGCAGCTTTATTTTGGCCTGTCTGTTCAGGCCCATTGAAACACAAATCTTGCTGGTACGTTTTGAAGGCAATAATATTTTACACACTGATTTTCCAGACTCAATAATATATACCCTGTTTGTCTTCAAAACCCCAAATATAATAGCATCCATCCAGTCCATCAGTCAGCATGTTAAGAATTAGAATTAGCATGTGTTGTGAATCATAGGGCTGAGCCAAACGATTTTGGTTGCTGGAGGCGCCACTGTTGCTAGTTAACCTGAGGCATGAACCATCAGGAAGTTCAGCTACACAAGCTTGAGTGAAAATAATGGAAACTGCACAAGAACAATACTTGCACCATTCAATTTGATATTAGTGAGACTTGTGTGAGAGATTCTCCAGTGGATTTCTGCCCCATGGATCAGCTCTGTCTATATTCCTCTGGGCCACTCATGATTGGGCCCCAAATGCACTGCCTGTGGCAGTCATCTCATCTTGTTTCATGGTAGCACTGCATCTGGAGAGCCCCATAAGAAATAAGCTATACCATGAGGCAAGGTGAGATGGATATCTTACCTCATTTGTATGTGTGTTTCTGTAAGTCGTTTTCAAAGTAGGGGCAATCACTAGATGAATTTTCTTCAAGTTTGTTCCATCTTGAGTTTGCCCCTTTCCTCTCCACCACCAATTGTCAGAACTGGGATCTCTTGCTTCTAGACAGTGGTTGTTTTTCAACCCTGCTATAGAGCCAAAACTTTTTTTTCTATAAAATTAATTATTTTTC
>NC_056527.1:91405104-91410067 GCF_019175285.1 Sceloporus undulatus | reverse complement strand
CCCCCCAAGTGGGGCCTGTGGGGCTTTGCGTCCTGAGTCCACTTCCAGGCCCCCCTCAGGCTGGCTCTGGGACCCCTGAGGAGAAGAAGGATTTGGATGTGTGTGTGTGTGTGTGTGTGTGTGTGCGCGCGCATGCGCAGGGTAACCAGATGCCCTCACCTCAAAGGAGGGAAGGTTCAAAAAGGAGGACATTTTGGAATTCTTGCTGGGCGGAAAGTTGAAATGGATGGAGATGCGGAAAAGTAGGATAGCAATAGCCACAGCAGCTTCATTTATATACCGCTTCATATCGCCTAAGCAGCCTCTAAGCAGTTTACAACTGCAAGCTAATTGCCCCCAGCAGTCTTGGTACTCATTTTAGCAGCCTCAGAAGGATGCAGGCCTGAGTCGAGCCTGAGCCCTTGGCTGGTATTGAACTCACAACCTATGGTTTGTGAGTGAATGGCTGCAGTACAAGCATTTAACCGCTGCGCCACCAGGGCTCTCAGGATGGGGATGAGACCAGGGATGGGGCCAGAGCAGCTAGCAAAGACACACATGTGCCCCTCTGGAGGGTCCAACCAAGTGTCAGCCATCTTCTGGATGTCACCTTGTATGTCCCACACAACCTGCACACACATCCCAGTGATGCCACTGCCTGGCTGTGCTCCCAAACCCCTCCTGTGTTTCAAAAGCCAAAACAGTAAAACTTAGGCTGTCATACTTTGGCCACATCGTGAGAAGTCATGGCTCACATCGTGAGAAGGCATGAATTCAGTTTGGGAACACATTACTCACTAGAAAAGAATAATGCTTGGTAAGATAGGAAGTAGGAAAAGAGGAAGACTGTGTTCCTGATGGACAGACTCAATCAAGGAAACCATGGCCCTGAGTCGGCAAGACCTGAGTAGATCATTGGGTCGCCATAAGTTGAAATCAACTTGATGGCAGTTTACAACAACAGCTGAAAACACAAGGGGGCTAAATACCCTTGCCTAAAGTATCAGGTCTTAAGTTAAGCAGGATCAGCTCTTGTCATTACTTGGATGTGAGATCGCCAATGAATACTAGGTGCTGTAGACTACATTCAACAGGGAGGAACTGATACAACCATCTCTTAAGTATTCTTCACCTAAGAAAACACTATCAAATTCATGGGGTTGCCATATGTCAACAGGCAACTTGAAGGCACATTCACCATTCGGAAAAGACAACTCTTGGGCTAAGCCTGTACTCAGAAGTGTTTTGTTCCTACATTTTAAGTAGGCTTGCTTTCCTAATGATGTTATGTTGCATTGCTTGGAAGTGGACCAGGCATAGTTGGAAGCTTCCATCTCCCAGAATCCCTTGGACATGCTAGCTAGAGGATTCTGGGTGTTGTTAAAAAAAACATTTCCAGGTTTTGCTATTTTGTACCTATCTCCTAGCTGTTTCAAGTACTATTCTGTTTGCATCCATGCACCTAACTCTTCCTCAAATTGATATTGTTGGATAACCTAAAGATGAAAGAGCTTGAATGCAGAGCTCCCACTGTTTCTTCTTTGGCCCCAAGAGAAAGTAAATGGGTCAGGGTTGTTTTCCAAGTTTCATGGATCAATGCAGATTTTGAAACAGGAACACTTTTGTGTCCAAACTTCTAAAACAGAGGTGAGGAAGTATTTTTCCAGCATAGGTGAATGTATCTAAGGGCTTGAACAGACAGGCCAAAATAAAGCTGCTTTGGATTAATTTGGAGGTATGCTGTTTAAATGATACATGTGTCCTAAAAGGCCAGAAAGCCGCGCCAAAGCCACGTTTTAGTCCTAAGCACTGGAGCACAGCTTTGGCATAGCTTCTGGCCTCTTAAGGTGCAAGATGTGTGTGTCATTTAAATAGCAAAGGAAGTATTATTTTACAGCAAGTGTGGGCAAAGTGCCACAGGCCACTTCTGGCCTCTCAGGGACAATTTTTGAGCCTCAGGGCCCCCAGTGGTCAAAGACTTTGCCCCAAATGTCCCCAATTTTTGCTCTAGTGGCATGAGAGGCCTTTCTACCATACCTTTCCTCCCTCAGGTCAATTTGAGCCCAGGAGAAGTCTTGGATCGGTCACCTGGAGATGGTTCAAATCTTGGATTGGAGACCTGGAGATGGTTCTCACCATAGGCAACCAGGAAAGCCAATGCGGTGGAGACAACTCTGAAGCCAATGTAGGGCAACATGGTGTTTGATGTGGACTGGGAAATTTCAGTTCAGATCTCTGTCTAACAGAAGAAGCCAGAAGTCAGTCTCTTTCCACCCCTCCTACCTCACAGGCTTGTTGAGAGGAGAATAAACTGACATCATATACTACCCTGAGCATTTCGATTGCTAAAGTAACGTGAAGAGCTATTTACAAACTTGCAAGGGAAAGTTTTCTGGCATAACCAGCCATAATAGAACTTGGAAATTTAACCCTTTGGACATCAGCTCTCAGCATCTTGGGGAATGCTGGGAACTAGAGTCCAAAAGCTTATTTTCCCAAGCTTTGCCATGAATTCACTCCAATCAATCACTTCAGACGAGAGGCCCCAGAATTAATTGCCATGTTCTTGCCTCTAATCTGTGTCCCAAAAGGAATCAAAGAAGTTCTTATGATGATCAAACAAGTATAATTTTCCTGCAAAGAGGTCAGCCTTGACTCCTGCACTGGATGACAAAAACTTAGAATAATAGAATCCTAGAATTGGAAGAGACCACAAGGGCCATCTAGTCCAAACCCCTGCCATGCAGGAACTCACAATCAAAGCACCCCCAACAGATGGCCACCCAGCCTCTGTTTAAAGAAGCCTCTCCAAAGAAGGAGACCCCACAACTCTCTGAGGGAATGAGTTCCACTGTGGAAGAGCTCTGCCTGCCAGTAAGTTCCTCCTAATGTTGAGCTGGAATCTCTTCCTGTGACCTTTCTCCAATAAAATCCTAATCAGAAATAATGACCCCAAATGCCCCCTCCACTTGACTGACTCCAAACAACTGCAGTCAGGAGAAATTGCCTCTAGCAGCTTCCACCTAGAAGACCCACCATTCTCCAGTCTTTCCATTGATCTCTCTGAGATAGCAAGAGGTGTTAATGAGATCCTGGAGCTTGGGTGCTCTATAATTGGCAACAGTGCTCTGCAAGATCTTGGTCAGACCAAGTCAAATGGAAGATCCAGGTCCGTGGCCTTTATAGTGAAGTAGCAATTAGCTTGGAGATGAAAGAACCCCTACCTGGACCTGCTGAGCACCAGCTGCTAGCATCAAAGCAGGAAAGTTTGCAGAGGGGAGGATGATAAGTAGAAGCCAAAGGCTGGGGGGAAATTGGGTAGTGGGTCCCATGTCAGTGGCATGCTTCTGGGTGTTAATGTGAGCTATAAAAGAGTTATCCAAGGTGCTGAATTTGAGGATAATTTCCAACTAGAATGCCTCACTGAAAAGGAATCCACAAGCTGTCACAAGCCTGGGAAAAATATTGCCATCTCTGAGTGTTGATACCAAAAGTGAGACAGCTAACATTCAAACGGGGATCTTGCAGGAACTTAGATCGTCTACCAAATTACTGCCCCAAGGCCCAGAAAATGTAGTTACCACTTCACTTACAATGCTTGAACAGTTTGTTGTTGTCAAGTCAGCTTTGACTCATGGTGACCATATGAATGAGAAACCTCCAAGAGCCCTGCTCAGGTCTTGCAAACTCAGGGCTGTCTCTTTCCTTATTGGATCAATCCAACTGTTATTCAGTGTTCCTCTTTTCCTACTGCCTTCCACTTCAGTGAGCATTATTGTGTTTTCCAGCGAGGTTACACCCCCCCTGAAAAGGCAGATTCGCAATTTGGGAGTACTCCTGGGTTCAGCGCTAAACCTGGAGGACCAGGTTTTGGCTGTGACCAGGAGTGCTTTTAAACAGTTAAAGCTAGTGTGCCAGCTGTGCCCATTCCTAGAGAAGTCCGATATGGCTATGGTTGTACATGCCTTGGTTACATCCCATTTGGACTACTGTAATGCAATCTATGTGAGGCAGCCTTTGAAAAGTGTTCAGAAACTTCAGCTGGCCCAAAGAGCTGCAGCCAGGTTGTTAACTGAGGCTGGCAACGGGGAGCATACAATTCCCTTGTTTGAACAGTTGCATTGGCTGTACTCAGGACTTCACAGAGAAACAGAATAGTTCCCAGTTGGCAAAGGGGTCAGACAAGGCTGCATTTTATCACCCTATCTGTTCAAAGTACACGCAGAATATATTGTAAGAAAAGCAGGATTATTGGACATAGAAGGAGGAGTGAAAATAGGAGGAAGGAATATCAACAATCTAAGATATGCAGACGACACCATAATACTAGCAGAAAACCTCCCAGACCTGGAACAGCTACTAAGGAAGATCAAGGAAGAAAGTGCAAATACAGGCTTACTTGTTGAACCTAACAAAAACAAAAATAATGACCACAGAGAATCTACACATATTCAACCTAGACAATGAAGACAGAGAAATAGTAAAAGAGTTATCATACCTGGGATCAAACATTGATAGAAACTGGGACAGCAGCCAGGAAATCAGAAGTTTAAGAATGGGGAGGATGGCTATGAAAGAACTGGAAAAGATCATATAATGAAAAGATATACTACTGAGCACAAAAGTTAGAATCATACAAGCCATTGTACTCCCTATTACCATGTATGGATGTGAGAGCTGGACAGTTAACAAACAGGAAGAAAATCAATTCATTCAAGATGTGGTA
The DNA here is from genome assembly GCF_019175285.1 of Sceloporus undulatus. Classification (NCBI taxonomy): domain Eukaryota; kingdom Metazoa; phylum Chordata; class Lepidosauria; order Squamata; family Phrynosomatidae; genus Sceloporus; species Sceloporus undulatus. Next base: position 91,405,362 of record NC_056527.1, on the reverse strand, counting down.
CTAGAGGAGAGTGCTGAGGATCCCATGGACAGCCAAAAAGACAAACAAATGGCTTCTAGATCAGATCAAGCCAGAAATCTCCCTGGATGCCAAGATAACAAAACTGAGTCTGTAGTACTTCTGACACATCACGAGAAGGCACGACCCACTGGAAAAACAATAATGCTAGAAAAGGTGGAGGGAAGTAGAAAGAGAGGAAGGCTGCATGCTAGATGTATGGACTCTATTAAGGAGGTCACGGGTATGAATGTATAGGAA
>NC_056527.1:91397644-91405079 GCF_019175285.1 Sceloporus undulatus | reverse complement strand
AAAAAAAATCTTTGGAAACTATTTCTTTTGGGATTGCCGGCAATAAACTGTGTTTTTCAATCTGACTTGGGTCCCCTCTCATTCTTCTGCTCTGTCAAGCCAAAGGGTTGCTGTGGGCTTAGTGAGAGAGGCTCACAGGTGGCTGTTTGTCCACAATCAAAGCACCCTGACAGATGGCCATCCAGCCTCATTTTAAAGACCTCTAAGAAAGGAGACTCACCACACTCTGAGGAGTTGGTTCCACTGTTGAACAGCCCTTACTGTCAGGAAGTTCCTCCTAATGTTGAAGTGGAATCTCTTTTCCGGAGCTTGCATCCATTGTTCCTGGTCCTGTTCTCTAAAGCAGCAGAAAAAGCGCCCCCTCCTCAGTGGAGACATCCTTCAAATGTTTAACCTTCTCTTCTCCAGACTAAACATTGACATGTGGATGTAAAAAGCTGGCTCACAAACTGTTTCAGGGAGAGGTAAACCAGTAGCCTGCTGCTCAAATTTTGGGCTAGAGCTGTCTGAAGTACCAGTCGATGTGGCTAGTGGTCAGGAATTATGGGAAAGGTCTGGGATGCTTAAGAAGAGAAATTAACAATTGATATGATAGCCCTGTTTTAAGTATTTGAAAGGGTGTAATGTGAGGAGGAGCAAGCTTGTTTTCTGCAACACCAGAAATAGGATCTAAGCAGCGGTTCAAAACTATTGGAAAGAGATTCCAGCTAACATTAAAAGAACTTCCTGACAGTGAGAGCTGTTCGAACAGTGATCACACTCCCTTGGAGAGTGGTGGAGTCTCCTTCTTTGGAGGTTTTTAAACAGGCTGTATAGCTAGCTATCTGTTGGGCAGGGCCTTTGATTGTGAATTCCTGCATGGCAGAATGGGGTTGGATTAGATGACCCTTGTGGCCTTTCATTGGTGCATAGTAGTGTATGTCAGATGTGTTAGCTACACCTTGTCAGTGACCATGCTGGTTGGCTTGTGGTGAGGATGCAGTAAAACAAACTGGAAGGTGCTGAGTTAGAATCATAGAGTGGAAGAGGCACAGATTTGGCAGGTTAAGGGATTTGGACCGATATTGTAGAATCATAGAGTTGGAAGAGACCACAGGGGCCATGCCGTCCAACCCCCTGCTATTCAGAACTCACAATCAAAGCAGTCTTAACAGATGGCTGTTTAGAAACCTCCAAGAAGGGGACTCCACACTCGCCAGGGAGTTGTTCCACATGAACAGCCCTATTGTTAGGAAGTTCCTCCTAATGGAGCTGGAATCTCTTTCTACTGTAGTTCGAACCCATGCTCCGGTTCTATTCTCTGGAGCTGCAGAACAAATTTGCTCCATTTTCAGAGACATATCTATTCAAAATTTAAACAGGGCTTTTATGTCACATCATCCTAACCTTCTCTTCCCAGACTAAACATACCCAGCCTCCATTTGAGGTAGGGTGTTTTGTGTCCCACCTAACCAAGATCCATTGCTTAATTTCCTGCATCTAAAATGTGATCTTTTAGAATCATAGAATCGTAGAGTTGGAAGAGACCACTAGGGCCATCCAGTCCAACCCCCCGCCACCAGGAAATCAAATCAAAGCATCCCTGACAGATGCCATCCAGCTCTGTTTAAAGACCTCCAAGGAAGGAGACTCTATCACCCCTCCGAGGGAGTGCATTCCATTTCGAACAGCCCTACTGTCAGGAAGTTCCTCCTAATGTTCAGGTGGAATCTCTTTTCCTGCAGCTTGCATCCATTGTTCCGGGTCCTGTTTCTCTGGAGCAGCAGAAAACAACTTGCTCTCCCTCTTCAATATGACATCCCTTCAAATATTTAAACGAGGCGATCATATCACCTCTTAACCTTCTTTTCTCCAGGCTAAACATCCCCAGCTCCCTAAGTCGTTCCTCATAGGGCATGGTTTCCAGACCTTTCACCATTTTTGTCGCCCTCCTTTGGACACGCTCCAGTTTCTCAATGTCCTTTCTGAATTGTGGCGCCCAGAACTGGACACAATATTCTAGGTGGGGCCTGACCAAAGCAATTTAAAAAAAGTTTAAATTATTTATTTATTATTATTATTTATGGTATTTATACCTACCCGCCCTTCAGCCCTAAAGGCTCTCAGAGTGGCTACAATTCCTGTCTCAGGCTTACAATCTAATGTGTATCTCTACAAAGTAGGACAAAAAACTTGTGGCAATTTCAACACGAGGAATTATTGGATAGGACTCTTAGTTTTGCTGCATCAGGGTAACCTGGCTATTGTTCTAGAAATACTTTTTTAAAACATCAATTATGGATCCTGAACAGTATCGTGCTAAATACCTTGCCGCCGCAAATGCTGTGATTTGCTATTAACTTAGGGCCCGAACAGACAGACCAAAATAAAGCTGTTGGATCATATTGGAAGTATGTTGCTTAAATGCTTCAGCACCTAAGAGGCTGGAAACCATGCCAAAGCCAAATTCCAGTCCTAAGGACTGGAGCACAACTTTGGCATAGCTTCTTGCCTCTTGGGATATTGTGTCATTTAAACAGCATACCTCCAAAGTGACTGAAGCAGCTTTATTTTGGCCTGCTGTTCAGGCCCTTAATTATCCTTTTCATCCTTTGGTCTGAGGTCAAATGACTAAGCAACTAATTTTTCAAGCACATTATAATAACAAATGTTATAACATGGTCGGAAATGTTATAACATGATCTTTCTGCCTTAAGCCTTCAGGTAGATTGAATGAAATACATGGATGAGAACAAAAGAATACTTTTATCTATTAGTAGGCAAGTAAGTGGATATAAACTGGACGTTTTCAGCTTCCTTCTTGCAACAACGGTTCCCTGTCAAAGGATTCCTGTTGATAGTTTTTTGTGGGTTTTTTGGCTATGTGGCCATCTTCTAGGAAGTTATTCTGACGTTTCGCTAGCATCTGTGTTGGCATCTTCAGGAGACTGTTGAGTATTTTTGCAGCAGGGAGGGTAAAAATAGTAGTAGTGTTTCATAGAATGTCTACCTCATAGCTTGGAGAATAAAATGGAACTTGGCAAAGTTACTTTTTGGGACTATGGGGCTGAGCAGATAGAGAGGAAAAACTGGGCCATTCCTTGGTTTTCCTCATTGGCGGAGCCCCTCTTTGTCCACAGCATGCAGCATCGAGCATGTGCGCTTGATTGTATATTTTGTGCATGTGTACCATCGCACAGACACACCCCCTTTGACTGCCAATTACCTCCCTTGTCTGACTGGCCACACAGCCGCACAGGCAATATACTGCCCATACTGTGTGTTGATGCCCCAGTGACACATTGGCAAAGCACGATTATGGAGGTCTCCCATACATGCCCCCTTTCCTCCCTTTACCCCATGGCCCCCTGTTGGACTGGTCAGCTTGTGTATGTTTTTATTACATCCTTTCATTATTGGCGACTACCTTGTTGCTGTAATTGCTTCATGGGATGGACAGCTTGTGGGTGTGATGGGTTGATGCATCGGGACTTGTGTGCCTGTATGCTCGACAATAGAAAAAACCTATGGCAAGCAATGGCTCTACCCAGCTGTGTCCACCAGGCCAGGGCCCATGTTTCAGACGCCTCCATAAGCTGCCTGGGTTTTCCCACATTGCTGCAGTCGTGTTGTGTTGTTCATATGCCTATGTCACAGTGCACACTTTCCACATTAAGAACGAAGCTTTATTTTAAAGGGCTTTATTTTGCTCTGGCTTTTTATTCCAGATTACAGCTTTCTCCAGGATTCACCTTGTTTTGGCCTGTGTGTTGTGTTGTAGAAACAGCTGTGGCTCGAAATGGGCTTTTATTTTTGTCTGTGTGGACAGGTTCTATCGCTCTCAGAATCCCACAGGTGACATGGCAGAGACATGGCCTGTTACAGACTGCCAAAATAAAGCTGCTTCAGGTCTCTTTGGAGGTATGCTGTTTAAATGATGCATGGGTCCTAAGAGCCGGAGGTCGCGCCAAAGCCACACTCCATTCCTAAGCACTGGAGTGCAGCTTTGGTAAGCTCTGAATTCTTAGGATGCATTGCATCATTTAAACAACATACCTCCCATACCTCCAAAGAGACCCGAAGCAGCTTTATTTTGGCAGTCTGTAACAGGCCTATGCCTCTGGGAGATATTTGGACCAGTAGATTATTCAGGAATAAAAATTGTTCAACACAGTTTTACTTCATTTATTTACAAAGGTGGCTTTGTGTATGGCATATAAATTAACATGTGTTCCTGAATGAAAGCTTTTTCTGTGTTCTCTATTCCACTGATAGAGCTCTAGATGGTGGACTGCAACCCCCAACCTTTGCCCTGTTGGTGATGTGGGTTGGGGTCCTTTAACATATATGGAGGACTACATAGTTGTTTTACAAAGCAATCGACAATACATTCTAAAAGTTTCTTTTTCTCTTAACCACTCCAGGCTAATGACTCTTGCAAATGCAATGGCTGGAAGAACCCAAACCCTCCCACAGCCCCTCGTATGGATCTGCAGCAAACAGTCACCAACCTCAGTGAGCCATGCCGTAGCTGTGGGCATGCTCTAGGTAAGTGTATGATGCATCTTTCCTCTTACATTCTTTTTATCCTTTATTAGGGAAAGCTGTACAATTTAATTAGTGGCCAAAAGGCTCTTAATTGAATCTCTCACCATCAAAAGTGATCTGCCAGTTTTCAGTAGTTGGTAAGTAGAAGAATAAATAAGACAAGGGTGGGAAAATATTCAGCTCCTCAGATGTTGTTGATTGCAGCTCCCATCATTCATAAGCTGGTGAAGGATCATGGGAGTTGTGATCCAGCATCATCTGGAGGGCCAAACACAGTTCTGTGCTGTTGTGGCCTCTAGCTTGAAGGGGCCACATTTAGAGCATAATCTAACCTTTCTTTTCTGCCCCAGCTGACCATGTATCTCACCTGGAGAACGTCTCTGAGGATGAGATCAATCGGCTTCTTGGAATGGTGGTGGATGTGGAGAACCTATTCATGTCTGTGCACAAGGAAGAGGACACAGACACCAAACAAGTTTATTTCTATCTGTTCAAGGTGAGCCCAAAGCATTGGAGAAAATGCTGACAAATGTTCACAGGGGATTTTGGACTAGAGATCTATACTCCCACAAGGTGCTCAAGATACGAAGCAGAGCTTCGTAAAGTTCCATTCTTGCATTGTGATGCTCAGAATCATATTGCCTACATGGCCACTGGCCATGTTGGCTGAGAGATTTTGGACATTGTAGTCCAAAAAGTAACTTTTCTAATCTCTGATTGTATGCAGACATTTTCTCATCAATGTTGTTATTAACAACATATTTGCAGACTTAGCAAGTTTGGACCTATCACCAAACTCAGTGAGACACTTGCCTGAGGCAGCAGGTGCCAAGCATGTGGAGGGGCAGCAGAATCCAAATGTCCTTATTTGGAGGACAGAGTTGTCACTTGTCCTGCATCCCTTCAGCTAACCTTCTGTCCTCACGTGAAATAGAAGATGTTGCCCCATCACAAGTTTGGAAATAAGATCCCAGTTGGCTTCTGTAGCTACAATGGGAAAAGTGCCATATTGTCTTTTACAGTGGCCAATAAAATGTTTTGATTTGGCCTGAGGCTTTAGAGTCTTGTTACAGTTTCTTTGGCTAATGCAGTTTTATTAATTGATTGTCCTGCTTCTCTTGCCTGTACTGTTGAAAATCAAAAGTGATTTCAAGGTACAGCAAAAAGCACAACAAGAAAACATGCTGATGGATGACAGGACATGGTGGGAGAGAGAACTCAGTGCAGTAACTGGCATATTCCAGAATATTCTACAGAGAATGTAGAAAGAAGACTGGAGTGTGATGGTTTTAAGATCACCCTGACTTAGATTGTTTTTCCCCAAAGGGTTTAGCCAGGCTACAAAGATGTTCATGTGATCTGTCTATCAGATCATATTTTACACTTGCTGAAGATTTTGTAAAATAAATAAATAATAATAAATCTTTTATTTATACCCCACTTTTTTGTTACAGGAACAATCAAAGTGGCTTACATGATTAAAAGACAGTCAATATACACTACATACAGTCTGTACAATACTATACCTAACCTCTCCCCTTAACAAAAGATTAAACACATTACAATATAAAACCAATTATTAAAATACAGATAATAACAACAGTCTACTGGGAAATAGTAGAATGATACTTAAGGTAGGGAGGAATTATTAGCCGATTATTCTATTTGGGGAAGGCCTGCCGGAAGAGATCCCGTCTTAGCAGCTTGTTAAAGCTGTCTAGTCTGGAAACTTGAGGGATCTCCTCTGGCAAAGCATTCCGCAATCTGGTATCTCTAACCGGATTTCAATAAAGTTTACCTTTTTGGACTACAGTGTTCAAAATTCCCAGGCAGCATGTAGTCCAATAAGTAATGTTTCCAAGCTCTATCCTCTTGCCCTCGCCTCCAGTTATTCTTGAGTCCATCTTTTTCATTGTAAGTCATCCCCAACCCGCTTTTGTGGGGGGGGGGGTGTCCAAGAGCTAGTTTGGAAATAACAGGATGAGAGACCTTTCTGTGTTTTATGTAAGAGAGGGTTGTTTGTCTTCTGACAGTTTAGTTTTTGAGCCCTGACTAAAAAACCCTTAAATAGTTTGACATGACACATGTCCATATGAGCATGGGGCACAGCCTGATTAAAATCATTCTGAAAAGATTATGGGGATCTTTCTGATTCCACAAAACTTTTGAAAGATTGTAATTAACACAAGCACAAGGAAAATGGAATCATCCCCTTTCTCTCTGCAGCTCCTAAGGAAATGCATTCTACAAATGAGCCGCCCAGTTGTTGAAGGATCACTTGGAAGCCCCCCATTTGAAAAACCAAATATTGAACAGGTAAGATGCTGTGGTTTATTTATTTGTTTGTTTAAAATATTTCTAGGGTTGTTCTTCCAGATAAGAGGTTGAGATGATATACATAAGAAAGCAATAGAGAGAAAAAGCTACATAGACTCTTTTAAAAAAGTACAGAAGGATGCTCAATAAAACCAGGATTTAAAAGTAAGCTCAAGGAATGACATGCAGTACTGTGTACTGAAACAATCTGTAGGAAACCAACATTCTACAGGCATAAAATTGGAGCTTTGAAAATTACTTTCAGAAAGCATCAAACATCATCCAGTGTTTGGAGGTGGCTCCTTCCTCCTCCATGTGCTACCAGGAGGGTTGGGGAGGAAACATCTTCCTTGACCAAGGGCATGAGGAAAGCATTTATAATCAGAAAGCCAAAGTAGAAAATAAGCAACTGAAGAGAAGAAAGACAAGGGACACACATCAGCAATGAGTATGCCAGCCCGCAGATGCAATAGAAGGCAAACTTGAGTGCAAGCAGAATAGATTATATTCCCATTCATTTGGGTAACTGGATTAAGCTCCCATATCATGCTTTTTCTCTCTCAAGGTTCATCTACACTGTAGAAATAATGCA
>NC_056527.1:91350968-91397544 GCF_019175285.1 Sceloporus undulatus | reverse complement strand
TAGCGAGCAGAGGCGGAGCCGCTGAGAGGGAGTGTCCGTGGCGTAGCTGTATAAGCGCCCGAGTGCGTCTCGAGAGGCCCAGGTTCGGATTCCGAGCCTGGACCCCCCGAAGCCGCAGCGGCCACCCCCCGATGTTTTGTTTGTAAACAAACAAACAAACATTGTTTACACAGAAACATACACGCAACGCATCGCCCGCCCGGAAAAACGACCCTAAAGCAATATATAGCTGCTTTATTGATCCAGCCTGGCTTTCTGTAGGGCTGGGCGGTTCAAAGAGCGAAAGGAGGAGCCACCGGAGCCTGGCTGCTTCTCCTTGCCAACCATGTCGGCTGGGCTGAGGGCAAACGGGGCTAGTCTCCTGGGCTTTGGGAGGGCCGCTTTCTGGCAGGTAAGCAAGGTATCCAAACGGATATCACCCTCAGCAGCAGCCCCAGCCTCCCCTCGCCTCCCTTCCTGAAATGGTGGACAGAGGAGGAATCCCTGACGCCCTTGGAAGCCATAAGAGGCTTTGCATTGACATCCCCCCCAAAGGCTTGAAGGGCATTAAGGCTGCATCCACACTGGAGACATAATAACCCGGTTTGGCACCGCTTTAACTTGTTGTGTGGCTCAAGGCTATGGAATTACTGGAATCGTAGTTTTGTAAGACATTGAACCTTCTCTGTCAGCTCTGGTGCCATATTAAACTACATTTCCCAGAATCCCCTAGTACTGAGCCAGGGCAGTTAAAGTGGTCTCAAACTGGATTATTTCTGCAGTATGCCATGGACCTCAGTCTTCTCTGGCAGCCTCTATCAGCTACTCCAAATTCATTCAGTGGTTCCCAAACTTTAGCCCTCTAAATGTTTTGGACTTCAGCTCCCAGAATTCCTGACTGTTGGCCAAAGTGGCTGGGGTTTCTGGGAGTTGAAGTCCAAAAACACCTGGAGGACCAAAGTTATGCATCACTGCCAGTAGAGATTGACCTGCACTGTGGCCAGTTGAAGAAGGAGAGCAGTCTGCTGAGTATAAACCAGTACTGAATAAATCAGCATCCTTATAGTTCAGGGGTTGTGAGCTTTGCTATTAGCCACGTATCTGTGCAAACTTTACTTTTGGGGTGACAGAATTGCCCAAGCGGTAGTCAGAGACACCATTTCACTATACCACTGTATTTAATGGGACTTGAGCATCCACGGATTTTAATATCTATGAGGGTTCCAGGAATCAGGGTTCCAGGGATAGTCTTGACTTGGTAATTATAGTTGTGAGATAATGGGACAGAGCCTCAGTTCAACTTGAGTAGACCAGTTAAATTGGGGAAACTTACCTAAGCATTGAATTACCAAGTTATTGAGTCAGTGAGTCTATTCTGTTTGGTACTAAGCAACTGGATTTAGGACTAGATATGCTCTCTCCCTCTCTATAATTTTGAGTTATGTAGCAGACTGGCAATTAAGAAGCCAGATCTTTTTGTTCCTTTCATGATATTCTTCACCCTTCATCTTCCTCCAAACCATATTGCAGGTGAGGAGCTGTTCTGCATCTTCAGCTCAACCGGTGATTTCAGCCAAACATCCCTTTCAAGTGGACTTAAAACAAGGGAAGGGTTATGCTTGGTGTGCCTGTGGCCATAGCCGAAAGCAGGTAATTCTCTATTCTCCCTCTCAATTTTCTCTATAGTCTTTTTTTCTAGTAGGTAACAAGATCCACCCTTGTCAAAGCCTTTCTCTTAACAAAGCTGAAAGTAGATCTTTTCCTGTGTTGCATTGATCCCCTGACTGGCTGAATGTGAGAAGAGGAGTGATGCTGCAACATATGAGCCGATGCTGATTAGTACCAAAAAGATCATCATTTCCCAGAAGCATGAGGTTTTGGATGGGAATTGTATAGCCCTCCAGATATGGTTGGACTACAACTCCCAGATTCCTCACCATTGGCTATGCTACCTAGGGCTACAACATTTGGCAGGGCACATGATTCCCATCCTTACTATAGAACAAGGCAGGAAACCTTTCCCCTCCAGGGGAACAGTGGTTCTCAAACTTGATTTAACAGATGTTCTGGAGTTTAAATTTCCGGGGGCTGGAACAGATGGCCCAAAAAAGCCCACTTCTGGACATCATCGGCATGCAGCATTTAGACGCTGCATGTCTCGATGATCCCGGGAAGTCGGCTTCAAGCCGCCAAGCTGCCCAGACATGGAAAGCTTCATGATGCTCTGGTGGCATGATGTTTACATGCTGCTAGAGCATCATGAAGCCACCTGGGGCTGCAACTGAGCTGGCAAAACTGGCTTTTCCCTGGCCAAAAAAGAAGCAGATCCTATCTTCTCCTTTTTTGGCTGGGTGAAGGTGGATTGGGGCCGTGGCATGTGTTTGCTGTGGCCCCAGTCCATGTTTGGAAGGGGCAGCTTCAAGCCGCCCCTTCCGTCCCATCTGTTTCCCCCCAGAATTCCTCCCATTGTTATGCTAGATAGTGCTTCTGGGAGTTGAAGTGAAACATCTTGTAGACTAGAGTTTAAGAACCACTAGTTCAGCCTGCATTTCCCGTCATCACTCCACTACCACCACCCCCAGCATAGCTAATAGTAATTGATTGTGACAATTGCAATCTAAACATCTGGAGAACAAAATGTCTCCTGTTACAGAACTATTATCAATGACACAGTTCCAAAGGTGGTGCTACCCTTGTAAAAGAAACTTACTAATCGAGGTTTCAGTGGAGGCCTAGTTGATCTGTTAAAAATCCACTGTATCTGAAGCAAACAGCGAAGCTCAAAAAAGTTACAATTTTTGGACTTGAGCATCCAGAATCCCCCAGCTAGATTCTGGGAACTGTTATCCAAAGGAGTAACTTTTCCAAGTTCTGTAAAACCTTTATAGGTTGAGTATTCCTTACTCAAAAATCTGAAATGCTCCAAAATCCAAAACTGTTTTCATGGATGGTTAAGATAGTGATGTCTCTGCTTTCTGATAGCTTGGTGTACTAAAGCTTTGTTTCAGGCACAAAATTATTAAAAAACGCAAATGAATTTCATGTTTGGACTCTCATCTCCAAGATATCTATATATGCAAATATTCCAAAATCTGAAAAAATCCCAAACTCTTCTGGTCCCAAGCATTTCAGATAAGTGCATCAGTCTCTTGGTGAGAGGGAGGTGTTTTTTACCCATTTGGGGGTGTTTGGGCATGGATCTTGGGTGGATGTTGCTGAAACAGCTCCACTGACTGCCTATTGATTTCTGGGCAGGATGCAAAGTGCTAGTTATGACCTTTAAAGCCCTACATGGCTTGTATCCATAGTGTTTGCAAAACCATATCTCCCTATATGAGCCTGCTGGAACTTTATGATCTGCAGGGGAAGGCTTTCTTTTGGTCCCACCACCATCACAGGCTCTGGTGAGGACGCAGGAGAGAGCTGCTCCCAAACTGTAGAAGTCTCTTCCTCAGGAGGTTTATTTGACCCTCTCCCTGCTGTTTTTTGCCAGAAGATAAATACCTTTTTATTTAGGGAAGTATTTGGTTGCAGCATTTAGAGTTTTTTAATGGCAAATACAGTGTTTTTATTTTATTGTTTTATATGTGTTTTTAACCTTGCTTTTAACTTACATTTTAACTTGTATTTTTTAAAACAGAATTTAGGTTTACAGGTAATTATGTTTGAATATTTGGACTAAGATATTTTTAGTTGTATTGTGCTTTTAAAAGGTTGTATTCCACCTTGGATCCTGTGCTGGGAGGAAGATGGGATATAAATTAATTAAATTAATTAATTAAAATAAGGAATACTCAATCTGCACATGACACCTGCTGGTAGTGCTGAAGAAGACAAAAAATGTTATTGTGATCTTTCTATGGTTCTGTTTTGCATCTTACAGCCCTTCTGTGATGGATCCCATAAAAAGAATGCCCCCAAAATTTCTCCCCTGAGGTTCAAAGCTGAAGAAACAAAAGAAGTCTGGCTATGTGGCTGCAAATGTACCAAGAACCCTCCATACTGTGATGGTACCCACAAGGAAGATTTTGTGCAAAAAGCAGAGCTACATTCCTAGCTGCACATATGAAGAGAAGAAACCAGAGTTCTTTGGGGAAATGTAAGAAATATAGAAATCAGCAGAAGACCAGCCTTGGGTGCAAGGCACTGGGGCACTCTTTGACACAGCTACTGTTCAGTTCAATACAACAGGTGCAGAAACACCTTCCAGGATACTGTGCCATTGACTGTCTTGGCAGAGACTGTGACCCTTCTGTGACTTGAGTGCATATTGGCCATCTATATATGCAGCAGAGGAGGAAGTTCAGACTAGTCTGCTTCCCTCCACCAGTTTTAAAATTGCGCATATGCTTGCTGAAATCACCTACTGCGCATAGGTCAACACCTCAAACACTGTTTCCATAGTTATACGACAATCACTGACCACATAATAACCTATGTGAACAGGACTGGGTAACAGATGGACTAGAGCCCCTGCCAGCCCAACACGTGGTGAAGGATGGTGGGAACTGCAGTCTAGTTATATCTGTAGAGCCTTATATTTCCCACCACTTGCAGAGAACGAAGAAGTGAAATGGTCTTTTTCATCATTTAGAGACTGAGTTTTTTAAAATGAATTCATTGATGTTACCTGTTAGAAGGGTGGTAATTCATCTGTTGGCACTGGAAATATGGACACCGAATTTATGTTAAATTTGTTAATTTCTTAATTAAATGGTAGTTTTTTGAAGAAACCATGAGATTTACTCATCCTTTAAACACCGTGGATTATTAATGGGGATGGAAGAATAAGGAATAATGTGTTCATTACAAGACACTGGTCCAGTTTAACACCGAAGGGCAGAAATTAAATATCTTTTGGAGAACCAAAAGTTAAAGAATTTTTCACCAGAAGTGTTGTGAGTGCATTTGAGAAAATGCAGGTTTTCTCACTTGAAAAAAATAATTATTGCCTAACTGCATCTTCCTGTCTACCTAGCCAGAAAGTTTCCTACTGTTTGCATAACCCTTCACCACTGGCTAGGACTTATGGGAGTTGCAGTTTGGCAACATCTTGAGAGCTACAGAATCCTAATTCCCAATCTAGAGGTTACTGGTTGGACCTGAGGTTCCATGAAATCTGAAGAGGTTTTATGAGGATTCTGTTTTTCCAACCAGATCTCAACAGAAATAGTCTGCTAGTCTGTTGCAGGGAAAAGTCATGGCACTTAAAAGACCAACAGGATTTATTTAGCACACCCTTTTTGTTGATGCCTGTCCATTGGAGGAAGCTGCATCTGAGGAAGCAGCCTGGAGTCCATAAAAACTTATGCAAAACAAAGTATGTTAATCTTTAGGGTTGGTTATTATCTGTCTTAACTGGTACTTTGCTTCAAAGTCTTCCAGCTTTGAGTGTTTATACCTGATTCTGGGAAACTAACATCTAATCTGTATTGCAGAAATAATGCAGGTTGACATTGCTTTAACTGCTGTGGCTCAGTGCTGTGGGATTCTGGGCTTTGTTGTGGCACCAGAGCTCTCTGACAGAGAAGCCTAAATAGCTCACAAAACTACAAATCCCAGAATTCTATAGCATTGAGCCATAGCAGTTAAAATGGTGTCAAACTGCATTATTTCTGCAGTGCAGATTATCTAAGGTAGCGGTTGGGCTGGTTTACCTTCCAGGCAGCAGATCAACAGTATGGTCAAGATCCATATATTGGGAGCTGTCGCTGTGGGTATGTAATTACCTTTCCCTGCCCAAAACATAAGCTGTGCAGCCTCTGTCCTCCAACAAAGCCATTTCTTGGTATTTAATGGGTACCATGACAACTATTCACATATCTTAAGTAATATGAGACCCAACACATATGACAGATGCATTGAACCTGGTGTTCTGCTCAGTAGTTAGGATCTTTGGGTAGGGGAACCATCATTGTCTACAATGTCATGGACAATACATTTCTCTCAGCTCAGGTTTGGCCTTCCACAGAAATGTAAGACTCAGTGTGATGGTCCTTCCCAGAGTCTCATGAATCTAGAACACAGGGTTCTCAACTTTTGGTCCTCCAAGTGGTTTGGACTTCAACTCCCAGAAGTTCTAGCCAATATGGCCAGTGCAGAAGAATTCTTGGAGCTGAGGTTCCAAATATATGGAGGACCAAAAGTTAAGAAGCACTGACCTAGAAGGTTTTCTAAAGTTCTTACAGGATTAGCTTTCAGCAGACAGTCCTATGAAAATTTAGGTCTCCACCTGGAATAAGGTAACTTGGTGCACAGAGTTATCAGTATATTCCAGCCATTTGGAGGAAGAGAGATAAAAATACTTTTAAAGTCCTCACACCCTCCTTTTTGTTCTAATTCTGTGTAATTTCTGGATTTCCAAGCAAGCAGAGATTTCCCTCTTCTAAGGTGATGGAATTTGGGTTCCATGACAATCCATAGTCCTTGACTTGACAAACAGAGAGAATGGTGAGGTTGGTTGACCTTTTTTCCACAATGCCCTTACTGTCCAAAGACAAGACCTTATCTTTGGCCAGTGACGTCTCTCAGCCTCCAAGGGAACAGCAGCTTCCTGGTATCATCACTTGTGTGTCTGCCGATTCCAACCCTGTCGGCAGTTCTTGACTTATGTAATGCATATACTGTATTCCCGTTCCAGCCAGATCAGGTACAAAGGCCCCTGTTGACAAGGCAGAGGTCAGTAGGGGAAAGTCAACTACTGTTGTTAATCATTTAGTACATTTAGTTCTGCTGCAACTGCTACACATAGATGCCACTTTGCAGAGTGAGGTGAATCAGATAAAGGTAGACTGGGAGGAGGCCATAGGATGGAACTGTGGCAGTTAAAGTGGAATCACTGTGATATAATTTTGCAGTGTGAAATGGCCCCTGAGGGCAGTAGGCGAGATTAGGAACTATGAACAGGCTGTTACTACACACACAGCTCTTTAGAGAGAAAACTAGCCAGGAAGATCAGCAAGAATGGCCAAGAGTTTGTTTCTGCTGCCTCTTGCGCATTTACCGCCTGAGATAGTTTCTTCCATCTGCTTAATTTAAGAGCTCCTCCTAGTTTTTCTTAAGTCTTAACCTAAATCCTGTTGCTATCCTAACTAGAGTGGACCCATTTGAATAAGTGAGATTTACCCATGCATTGACCATTCAGCTGCTGATTTAATTCTGTATGGATTTAAGCAATAGGATCTAGGCCAGTTTTGTATCTGCCACAACACATTCTCAGACTCATAGGAAGAAAGAGTTCCAACTAGGCCAGATTTTTCCAGTTTGCTGGATGTTATAAGTACTTATCTTCTTAGTATTCTTCCCAACAGTATATACAATAACACCCTTGTCCAGTGTGCGTGTGTACAGGATGGTCGGAGAACATGAGGGGAGAGGAAGAAAACAGGAAAAGGCTAATAGCTTTTCTCTGTCATCAGAATTTTTGTACAGTTACTCATTTTCCTGGTCAGCCCACCCATTTTGGCATGTTTTTGCAGGGAGCTAATATTAAGACAGCAAGAAAAGACTGATTTGTCTTCTGCAGATCCTTGAACCTGCTTTGAACAGGGTTGCTTTTGCCAAGGTTGCTGGAATTTATTCCCAAAAATTGGTTGCTTCAAGGACAGAAGGAAAAATATTCCCCAGAACACCCTATGAAATTTATGGGGTCGCTGTAAATGCACAGGTGACTTGATGGCACATGCATGCATGCACACATATACACTCAGAAGGGAATAGACAACTCCCCAAAAAAAGGGAGGATGCAACTTACTTTAAGGAGGTGTTGTGTTAACAAAAATAACTATTTAGATTAGTGCTACTCAAAGTGGTAGTCTGTGGACTAGTGCCAGTCTGCAAGCTTTTGGCTCTTGGTCTTTCCAAGAAAGAAAGAAATTGCTATTCTCAGTGGACACAACAATGATGCTGATCCTTGACACTTTAGGGGAAACATCAGAGAGCTTAAGAAGTGATGGTTTCATTCATCTCAGTAAAACCTATTTTGGAGAACTTTTTAGCGGTTTATCCTAAAAGGTCTTCAGAAAAAAAGCAGTAAAAAAGGGTGTACGTATGTGTGTGTATGTGTGTAATTATAAGTGTTATGGTTATTTAAAATAAATACACCAGAATTTCTATAAACTGAAAAGGGAATATTTTTTTATTTCTATTATAAAAAAATAGAACTTCTAAAAAATTCCACAAGTTTGCTGGTTGTAGTCTCCTTTGTAACAAGGAGTCGTCCTTAGACCAGCTGAATTAAATATCCAATAAATTAGTTCTAACAACATCTTCAATAAAATAACTTAATCAGAGAAATAATTTACTTGGAAGGTATTAGAAGTTAAATAGACATAAATAAAGCAATGTCTCTTAATGGTGGCCAGCGGAGGTAATCCAGGAAGAAGTCCAGACCTCAGATGGTTAAAAGGAAACTTTTCCTTTAGGCCAAGATGGGTGCCGCAGCATGGGGTTCAAATTGTGCTGTCACCTGCCGGGAATGGCCTTGCGTGGTTGGGCTATGACATGTGGGCCATACAGCTTCTCTGCTCTCCTCTCGAAAGCTGACACCATCTGCTTGACTACTTCGTTGAAGAAGAGGTTGGCCAACTGAGAGTGGAGAGCTGACTTGAACTCAAAAGAAACCTGGAGGAAAGGATAAGAATAAGGTAATTAATACGTCATATTGTGTATGTTTGTGTCTGTCTGTAGGTGTGTGTATGTATGATGGGGTATGCTCCCCAAAGTGTGTGCTGGTAGAAACCACTTCACTGGACACTTTCATGAGCAGAACCAGCTCTCTTGATAAGCAGAGTAAGGTATCATGAAAAGGCTGCAAAGTATTAGTAATTTACTTTCTTATTATTTTATTAGAGGAACAGGCACTCATGGGATCTTCTATCTCCTGTACTAAAATAACTTGGTTGGATTTGGGTTCTGCACACCTTAACTTGGGTGGATGGAGGGTGGATTTAGTAGTCTGTTTTAGGCTGCAAAGTGTCTTATATCATGTGAAGTCGAAGGCTTTCATGGCCAGCATCCATAGCTCTAGAAGAGTTTATTCCTGATGTTTTGTCAGCATCTGTGGCTGGCATCTTCAGAGATGAAGATCTGAGGATACCAGCCACAGATGCTGGTGAAACATCAGGAATAAACTCTTCTAGAACATGGCCACATAGCCTGAAAAACCCACAAAAAACGATGTCTTATACCATCTCTCTGGCTAACAGCCCAGTACAGCACTGATTCTTCCTCACCCGTCTCTTGCTAAATATGTAGGGGCAATACTACCTTGACAGATAAGAGCCAGGACAAGCAGAATTGGACACCTCCCAAGGTCCAGATCTCTGCAAAGAGCTCAAATGTTCACCATTAGAGCTGCTAGTCCTCCTCCTCTTTGCTGTTGCAATCTGTTTATTTGCCCTCTCTTAACTGCGTAGACAAGTGACTGTCACTTGCAACACTTAGCAGAATGGTGCAGGTTTGTTCCAAATGGGCACGCAAGCAAATGGGCCATTGGCATTTGGCACAAGAACTTCTCAAAATCTACAGCAAAGGTGGGGTGGTTCCAACCCATAGCAAACATTTAAAAGGAGAGGCAAATCATGTTGCTGCTGACAGGCAATGGGGTGGATGGAACAAGCAGCATAACTAAACTGAAAGTGTGATCTCATACGCAAGGTTTGAAGGAACGGGCAAACAGGTGGGTAGGATTCCAGGAGGCAATATTAATATAATAGAGCTTTTCCAAAGGGACAAGGAGTTTGCCTTCCAATTGTTCAGGGAGCAGGTGGAGAAATGTGTATATCCATGTCTGAATGAAGCATGCCACCATTGTTAATCTAGTGAAAATGTGGACATCCTGCTCTAAACCCAACACCATCTCTCGGGAATTTTTGAGGAACTTTATACGTTTTGAGAATATGTATTATGAAATAATTTATAATTTTTTGAGAAACTTTATAAAGAGTTTAATATTTTTCCCTATGGTTAAAACAACCTTCAGCTCAAACATGTAGTAAATTGATGGCAAATTCAAAGGCTATAGGCATGCCACACTTTCACCTTAATTTTGTGAAAAGCCAGGTTTCACTACTTAAACGCAGGTTTCTAGGCCTGATGATTGTGAAATATGCTTTTAAAAAAACCTTTAAAAGTCAATCAGTGATAAGTAATTGATACTTCCAAAGCCAAACCTGGAATTATCTAATCAATTGGTGACACGTTTGCAAAGCCACCATAAAATCCTCCAGTTGCATCACTCTTTGAATTTGCAGTGAAACTGGACTTTGAGAACTTGCAACTCTTATCACACACTCTATTGGCTTTGGAAGTCACACCCGCAACCAACAGCTGACAAGCAAAGGGCACTTACGTAAAACTTAAGCATGCAGGTGTTCACTTTTCCTGGCGGTCCTGGCTTGAACTGCCACAGTGTCTCCAAATGCTGAAACAACCTCCCATCTTTACTTACAGCCTGAAACAAGGACAAATCAATATCAGATTAGTGCCCATTGTTCTTAAATCTGTTCAAACACGAAAAAAAGGCGAACTACAGTTCAAATGACCATCTGCTGATGTAAGGACTTAGGGTGCATCTACACTGTAGAAATAATGCAGCTTGACACCACTCTAAGTCCCTTAGGGTTCATTCCCACTTACATTTAAACCGGTTTGCGATTCACCTTCACTCCATGTTGGTAAAAAGGTCCATCGTCCCCACTATGAAAGCAGATCTTTTCATTATCCCTATGTAATCGTTTCTTTTTTGGCACAATTGTCGTCCCTATTAGTTTGTGCTGCTTCTAAATGCATGTCAATCATCTGTGTGTTGTCAGTGACATAAGCGGCACTCCAGGCAGCCAGGCTTGGGAACTATTTTTTTTAATAAATTGATAGAAGATTTGATTCATTGTTTTTGCAACTACTTGCCTCACTATGAGCTGCTGTTGATCGCCCGGGTAATTGCGAGTAGTTGCAAAACCAATGAATCAAATCTATCAATTTTATAGGTCACACTACAAGCACAAAGGCAGCACTGAGAGTGGGGGGAAATAGTGGATCTACCAAAAACTGAGGAGGGATGGTAAACACCCCTCTGAAATTCGTTCCTCCCCTCCAGAATGATGCGATTCAGATCCATCATTCCCACTTGTTGAACACACTTTGGAATCGATTCTTTTCAAAAGAACCGCCAAAGAACTAGCTTCATCACGATTGAAACTGATCACAGTAGGATCGGAACCAGTTTCAAATGGAAACGACGGTCATATAACCTGATCAGCAATTCGCTTTAAATCATAGTGGGAACGCGGCCCTAGAATTTTGATAACAATGAAAATAATTCACAGAACTTTGTTTGCATTTCTTTGGGTCCAAAACACACTGCAGAAATAATCCAGTTTGAGACCTCTTTAACTGCCCTGGCACAATGCTGGGGACTCCTGGGAACAGTAGTTTATTGTGGCACCAGAGCTCTCTGACAGGAGGATAAAAGTCTCACAAAACTACAGTTCCCAGGATTCCCTAGCATTGAGCCAGGGCAGTTAAAGCGTTCTGAAACTGGATTATTTCTGCAGTGTGTTTTGGGCCTTCAAGTCATTTCTAATTTATAGCAACCTTAAGACAAACCTATCACAGGGTTTTCTTTGAAAGATTTGCTTAAAGGGAATTGGCCTCCCTCTGAAGCTGAGAGAATGTGATTTCTAAGGCCACTGGGTTTCCATGGCTGAGTGGGGATTGGAACTCTGGTCTCCAGAATCATAAACCAGTGCATAAAGCTACACTTAAAACTACACCATGCTGGCTCTCATACTTGTTTCTAAATGAGTACTGTATTGCAAATTGGAATTTCAGGTCCCAAATGAGTAGTCCTAACAGAAGAAGGTTAATGTTCGAAACCTTCACATCAGTAGTTTCAACACAAGAGCCTGTCACACTGAGGTGTGCAAAGAGGTTCTTAACATACTCCACAGCAACAGTATTGAATGAAGCAAAAACAAACGTAAGCTCTGACGAAATGATGTTTTCAAATGTCACATGTTCTATGAGAAAGCCTATAGTAACGTTGCAGAGCTTTCTAGAAAAAACAATGAAATCATTTCTGCCAGGATGTTGCAGATTTGCATGTGAAGGGAGGCAAGTGCAAGACTGGGGAAGTGAGTCAAGGGGCTGCTACATCATTAGCTGAAACCAGATCCAAACCAGTTTAACAGCAGCCAGTCTAACAACTCCAAGATAAGCAATCAGGGGATTTTAATTCTGGGCCAAAAGCTACTAACTGAATGTTTCGTTTGCTTACAAAAAGTTCTTTAGAGGAAAGGTATGCCAAGTTCAGACTGGGTCCCTAGTTCAGTCTCCCCAAAGCTTAGTCCCTCTACTGATGGCACCACTGACTGAGAGCATACACATAGATGGAATTCAAGACAGATCTTCCAAGGAAACAAGCATAGTTTCTGCAAAGATGCAAAACAGTTTCTGACAAAACAGGATATACTAAAACAATGTATCATCTAGAAAACATCCTCAAAACTTTGCTCCCATCTAACAATGCCCCTTACCCGGATCTGGCAATGAGGCATTGAGGAAATCTCAGACACGTAGCGCTCTACCACTGGGGGGAATCCCACTTCCAGTTGGGCCTCCGAGAATCCATTTCGATGGGAAATAACACGGGAGCCGCTGCACCAGGGTACAAAGTTCTGATAGCTGCCCACATCTGCCACAATGTCATACATCTGATCAACAGAGTACCTGAGAGAGACAGAGGAGCAATGGGAAAGATGAGTGAGAATGAATAATCTGGATGTGAAAGGGGGAAATGGAAAAAGGCACATATTTTCAGGGACATGGTCACACACATCTATACCCCTCCAAATATCTATGGGAAATGCTCAGTTTGAGCCATAAATCACTGTGAAGATTGTTTTTGCCATTTATAATGAGAGCCAGCATGGTGTAGTGGTTTGAGCATTGAACTCTGGCTCTGGAAACCAGGTTTCAAATTCCGGCTCAGCCATGTAAACCCACTGGGCAACCTTGGGCAAGTCACATTCTCTCAGCCTCAGAGGAAAACAAAGTTTCTTCCCTCTGAAGAAACTTGCCAAGAAAACCCTAGTCACCATAAGTCAGAAATGACTTGAAGGCACACAACAATGCATGCCGTAATCAACATAAGAGTACTTTTGAGCATGTTCAGAGTACAGCAAGCAGGGGTCCAGCTGTAAGATGATAACCTTCTCTGACTAGATGTTAACCCAATGCCCCTCCATGGAAAAGGAGAGACTTACTCCCCTCATGTGGAAAACAAAATGCTAAGGATTTGGGTTTTAGGTAAGCCTTCACCTTGATACCCTAGTTTTCCATATGCAAGGTGAAATTCTTTCATTTTTCTTTTAATTTGGGCACTCTGTCATCTGGTCTCCCAACCCATCCCACAGAATATACAAAGATCTTCCACCTCTGTAAGAACTAAGGCCTGTTCCAGACTGCCAAAATAAAGCTGCTTCGGGTCTCTTTGGAGGTATGCTGTTTAAATGATGCATGGGTCCTAAGAGTCCGGAGCACTGGAGTACAGCTTTGGTGCAGCTTCCGGATTCTTAGGATGTATGCATCATTTAAACAGCACACCTCCAAAGAGACCCGAAGCAGCTTTATTCTGGCAGTCTGTAATAGGCCTAAAACAGAGCAGCTCATAATCTGGCATACTCACGGGAGCTGACGGACTTCTGCGTACTCTATTCTCTTGGCACCAAGTAGCGGGGCTGCCAGGCTCAGAAAGGGACGAGTTTGCTGCCTTGTGGCCAATGCTGAGACCTGGAAAGGGCATGTGTTGGGACTCAGACACGCATGGATCCTATTGCCGCATAAGTGCCGATGGCATGGCAAACCCAGTCTGCAGGAAAAAACAGAATGCGAACATCATTAAGGATAACGGATAGAGAAGCAGTGGATGAACTGCCATTTACATCCAACGGAAAGTCTTGTGGCATCTTAAAAAAAACAATTTTATTATGAAATAAACTTTTCATGTTTATTAATTTCATGGACCACAGCCTACGTCTATAGTATGAGAAAAGAGCCAATGGGGCATAGTGGTTTGACCATTGGACTATGACTCTGAAGACCAGGGTTCAAATCCTGACACGACCATGAAAATCCACTAAGTAACCTTAGGCAAGTCATACTCTCTCAGCCTCAGAGGATGGCAATGGCAAGCCCCGTCTGAAGAAACCTGCCAAGAAAACCCCGTGATAGGTTCATCTTAGGATCATCATAAGAGAGAAAATGACTTGAAGGCACACAATACACATTTGTTGTTGTTGTTGTTGTGTGCCTTCATGTTGTATCCAACTTATGGCAACCCTAAGGAAAACCTACCATGGGGTTTTCTTGGCAAGATTTGTTCAGAGGAGGTTTGCCATTGCCTTCCCCACTACTGAGAGCAACAATAATTGAAAAGTACTCTTTCTATAATATATCTTAGTGGAAAGATGATGTGATACAGTGTTATCCACCCAACATGTTCTTTTCGTTCCTTGTCCCAGTCTTTTTATATTAATAACTGCTCAATAATGTATAAGGTGGACACAACCCAACCCAACATACTAAGGCTACGAGGAAAGCGATTAAGGCTAAAAATCCCAAACATACTTACCTGCATGTAAGCCTTGCTGTACTCAAGGAAACTTTTAGTACTACTGAGTTTAATAAGTTGTCTGTGCCTATAATAATTCTTCAATAACATCCAAAATCCACAAAGCGATGATGCCTTTTTGGGGGGGCAACCAAAGTGCACAAAATACAGGTTGCACATTTTCGAAGCTCTACAACGCAGGCTTGTGACTAAAACCGTCATATTATTTTCCCCTCCTGTGTGATTTTTAACATCTTTACCTGATGAAGAATCCAGCGGAGCTTTGAAAGCTTGCATCATGTATTTTGTGCATTTTGGTTGGTCCAATAAAAAGTATCACTGTTTTGTGTATTTTGGATGTTATTGAACACGGCCAACACTGATATGTTTTTTTTTTAATAATAAATCTTGTTGACTTCAGAAGGAAAAACTTTAATCCTATATATGGGCTTTTGAGTTTTGTGAGGCACCAACCACTCTTTGGCCGAGGCCGTGAAAGACCTTGTAAAACTACAAATCCCAAGATTCCAAGCACTTAAAGTGGTGTCAAACTACATTCATTCTACAGTGTTGTTTTGCCCCCTTCATCCCCATCTGCTCCTCCTGAGGATCCCACTTCTCTATCTTTTACTTATTAATTTATTTTTATGCCGCCTTTCTCCTAAATTGGACCCAAGGCGGCTCACAAAAGGGACTGTAAAAACAATATAATAGCAATAGCAAGTACATTTCTATACTGCTTATCAGCGAACTAGCACTCCCTAAGCAGTTTACAAAGTGTAAGCCAAGAGCCACCTGGAATCCCATAACATACAGGATATAAATCCCATAAATAAAATGAAATAAAACTTTTAAAAACAGGATTTTAAAAAACACACATCAGTGTAGTTGTTGTGTGTCTTCAAATCCTTTCTGACCCTAAGCCATAGAATCACAGACCTCTTCTATGATTTCTTGATAGCGATAATAATGGCCTAAATACCCCCAAAGGCACCCAAACCCATCTGACCTTGGAAGCTAAGCTGGGTCAGCCCTGGTTGATACTTGGATGGGAGAATGCCAGGAACTCTGTTTCAGAGGAAGGGATTTCTTGGCCAGATTTGTTCAGAGGAGGAATTCAAAGCTATAGCGGTGTTGTTGGTCTGTAGTAGAATCAGTATGTAGAGAGATCTTGTAACACCTTTGAGACTCACTGAAAGAAAGAAGTTGACAGCAGGAGCTTTGGTAGACTTAAGTCTACTTTCTCAGGTGCATTTGGATTTTAGATTTGGATCTGAGGAAGTCGGCTCAAGTCTACGAAAGCCCATGCTGCCAACTTCTTTCTTTTGAAGCTATAGCTGTGTTAGTCTGTTGAATCAGTATGTAGAGAGATCCTGGAGCACCTTTGTGACTCACTGAAAGAAGTTGGCAGCATGAGCTTTCCTAGACTGATGCATCTGAGGAAGTAGACTTTAATCTTGGAAAGCCCATGCTGCCAACTTCTTTCTTTCAAAGCCACAACTGTGTTAGCCTGTAGAATCAGTATGTAGCGATCTCACAGACTTCAGGCATCTGAGGAAGTCGACTTAAGTCTAGGAAAGCTCAGGCTGCCAACGTCTTTCTTTCAGTGAGCCTCAAAGATGCTGCCAGCTCTCTCTCCATACTGTTCAGAGACCCTGGCCTTTCCCCTGAGGCTGAGAGAGTGTGGCTTGCCCAAGTCCACCCAGTGGCTTTCCAGGGCTGAGTGGGAATCCAAGCCCTGCTTGGTCTCCTCCAGAGGCTTAGCCCCAAAGCCTAAAGCACCATGCCCTGAATGGGAAATGATGAACAATGCACACTTACCGGGTTCCTTTAGGACGAGTGGGGGTCTCCATCAGGAGGATCCGGGCGCTCCGTGGGACCAGGCAGGTGGCAGCCTGCATCCCTCTTCCTCCTCCTGGCATCTTTCAGGGTCTGTCTTTCTCTCTGTGTGGAGCTCTTTTAAAGCCTTTCCCAGCCCTGCGTCATGGCAGAGGACCAGCCTCCTCTTCCCCGCCCTCTCCAGCTTCCCTTTCTTGGGGCAGGTTGGCATCTGCAGTGCCCCCATGGGCATCACAGGGATGCCCTCTCCGATAGTTCCAGCAGCCCAGGCTCTGGCTCCCACGCCACCCAGACAACCCAACTTTCCCCATCATCACTAGTCAAGCCAAAGGTCTCTTGGCATGCTTTGCCTCTAAACCATCTAAAGCTTTCCTGGTGCAAAACATGAAGACTTCTTGAGAATTTGGTGGCATGGAAGACAGTCCCAGACATATATATGCCATTGGTATGTGAGGATGTCAATCCAAATACAAATCCTTTGTTTACAGAAATGAAGTTGCAGGTCCAGTTTTAACTATGGTTGTTAGTGCACAAAGGCACTGGAAACTGGTCTTCATGAATGGAGGTGAACTGTCAGATCCAGTTTTGCAATGGGACTACTGGAAAACTGGATCTGCCAGTCTACATGGGTTTACATGTCCAAGCCAGGATTTGAACCCTGGTCTCCAGAGTTGTAGCCCAATGCTCAAACCACACCGCAAGATTTGTTTAGACGAGGTTTGCCATTGCCATCTCTGAGGCTGAGAGAGTGTGACTGGGTTTCATAGCTGAGCTGGGAATCAAACCTTGGTCTCCAGAGTCCTAGTCCAAGACTCAGGCCACTACATCATGCTACATGTGCATGTATAATAACTGGTAAATTGCCACAAGGCCCACTACAGTTCACAGATCATTTGAGTGCAATGGGACTCAGTACAGTGTTGCCAAATGAGGAGTTTTCACCAAATTTGGAGATTTTTAAAATGTTGACAGTTTATTATTTTGAATTAAATATATACGGGGGCACCAACATCTTTCAAGTGCTTAGGGCCAGTAATCTGGCCCTGATGGCTGGGGATCAACATTCCCAGAAACATATTGGTGGGGGATTCTGGGAGTTGCAGTTCCAAAGAGAGACACTACAAAGCTCTGTCAGAGGATTCCAGCAGTGCTGTTGGGGTAAAAGTTTTGGCTTTACTTAGCAGACTAAGCAAGAAAGTTCCCCAAATGGTAGCTGGGACAACTTGTCAATTTTGAAGAGAGTGAAATCAAATGCATTTATTATCCAAAGGAGGAATATGCCAAACATAAAGTAATCATTAGCTTAATGGTGGCCATAAATAGGTGTTAGAGACAGGCTTACATAAATGAGCTGATAGAGTGCCAGGCCACAGAAAGTACACTTACATTTGGCCTTGTATATTAGTAGCCTTTTAAAAGAGACATTATCATTTAAACAGCAATTAAATAATTGAAGTGAGGAATTCTTGAGCTTGAGAACATTATGTTGGACTGCAGCTTCCAGAATCCCCCCTAGCTATCAACCAATTGTCCAAAATAATTTCCTGTGTCTGTCCTGTGTATGCCTCCAAGACATTTTTGACTTGTGGCGCCCCTAAGGTGAACCTATTATGGGGTTTTCTTGGCAGGTTTCTTCAGAGGGGGTTGCCATTGCTGTCCTCTGAGGCTGAGAGAGTGTGACTTGCCCATGGTCAATCAGTGGGTTTCCATGGCTGAGCCGGAATTCAAATCCTGGTCTCCAAAATCGTAGTCCAATACTCAAACCACTACATCATACTGGGTCTCTAAAGTAATTTCAAGAGGAAGGTGTCCAGTCACAAGGCCTTAATTTCTCCATTAATAGTGCAATGAGCTGAGTGTGAGACCAGGTGCACTGTGCACAGAAGCATAAAACACGCCCCTTCTATATACCATCTCCTCTTCATGCCCCATAAAGTGGAAGCATCAAAGGGTTGGTCACTCCAGGGACACTGCAGACACTGGTTGGAATGACGCTTTTAATGTCTTTGAAGTCCTATTGACTTTACAAGTGTGAAAAGGCAAGTAAAGTGGAACAATCCATCTTTATTGGGCATTTTGAGGTGGGCGAATGTGTGCCTTCTGTCACGCTTACCCTCGTGTACCTTGATTCAAATGGAAATAGTACGGACTGAGCACGAGAACCACTGTGGCCTTGCTGGCTGAGGGATCCTGGGAATTGTAGTCCAAAATATTAACTTTTCCAGGCTTTGAGTTGCTGCAGTTGAACCTCAGGTCTCACAAGAAATATGGCATGAGAACCATTCTGGATGAAAATAATTTGGACAATAATTGGAAAATAACTGTGTTCTGTTATCAGAGATGGGCAGAAAGGGAGATATTTGCTTTTCCTTACCACTATTTTCTCTGTATTTTACAGGCAGGGCATGGTCTTTGGAGAATGAATGTTTACAAAGCCCTTAGTAGAATGTACACAAAGTCCTTAGTTGGAATCAGAGGCTGGAAATTTTCTAATACTGGAAAACAGTGCTTCTAAACATATGCAGAGTACCTTTTACGTAACACTGGAAGACCCCAATATCTAAGCACTGGACTGACATTTGGGAGATCCAGCTTTAGGTCTTCATCACAGAGCTATGAAGTTTACCTTGGTTTATGAAATTTACTTTCTCAGCTTGACTTACTTTGCAGGGCTGTTGGGAAGCTAAAATGCAGAACTCGTCAAAGTAATGTTGCTGTGTGCCTTCAACTCATTTTTGACTTAAGGCAAACTTAAAGTGAGCCTATCATGTGGTTTTCTTGGCAAGATGTTTTCAGAAGGGGTTTGTCCTTGCCTTCCCCTGAGAGCGTGTGACTTGCCTGAGGCCACTCAGTGGGGTTTCCATGGCCAGGCAGGGATTCAAAACCTGTACATAAATGTAACTAATCATAACAATTATAAAGATTTTGACTGAATTTTGGAAATTTGGTGCCCTGGTTTGTAGGGTGCTGTTGATTAATGAGTGGCAAGGGTGTTGTTCTGATCACATTTGGGTGTCTGGAAGATAAACTTAGGGTGTTTGGGAGTTGCATTGCTCTAGGCCCCAGACTGTAGGATAGTTAAAGGGTCTTCAGGATAGGTGTTAGACCAAACCACCAGCTTCCTGGGTGAACCTCATGGTACAGTGGTTAAATGCCACAAGGTTGTGAGTTCAGTCACAGTCTCCAAGGTTGACTCAGCCTTCCATTCTTTTGTAAGTAGGTAAAATGAGTACCCAGCTTGTTGCAGGTAATTGGCAAAAACACTGCAAAATGCTTGAGAAGTGCTTAGTTTATTATGAAACGGTATAGAAATTCAAAGTGCTATTGCTAATAACACTGGCAGCCTGACCTAACTCACATGAGTATTTTGCAGATGCAATGGAGAGTGTGTGTAGAAGCCAAGAACATGCCACAGGCAGTACTGCCCCCCAATATAGGAAATTGCCCCATGTTGCAATTGCAAGTGATCAGCAGTCTATTTCAAGGAACTGGGGAATATCCAGAGGGCTTTGGGAGTGTTTGTGCTAATCCATAGTGCCTCGAAGTCTCCAGGAATGCTGTTGGACTGTTTCTCTGCTTATTTTTTTTTCCACTGGAGGATTGTTATGGTAGTTCTGGGATACTCCAGGAGCTGGAAGGAAAAACCAAAACAGGCCAGGAGCCTACACTTGGTCCATCCAAATGTAGTTGGACTCAGGAAGAGGGGTGCTATGGGAACCCCAGGAGAAAAAGGTAGAATTAATACAAAAGATACTGTATCATATTTGTTTCATTCAGCACCTGCCCATTGGAATAGGAATGATCCATGTGCTGCTATCTCTCTGATGCCAATTCAGAATATGATACAACATGGCCAGGCATTTCTTGGGGTCACATACCAGCAAGGAATTAATCACAAAATATCCCCTGCAAACAAACTGCTGAGGCTTGACCCCTGTAAGAAGCAGAAACTGCTCAACCCCCCTGGGGTATCCCCCTGAGGTATCCCAGAACTACCATAACAATCCCCACAGATTTGACAAAAGCAAAAAGCAGCATTAGAAACAAAGGTGGCCTGCACAGCAAATAGTGCTAGGGAAGTTGACCAACCCATGTACACACATAGGATGCTACTTATGGTTGGTAGTAATGGGATATATCCATAATCTGGAGGAAATGGATGACAAGCAAGTAACAATGGTGCTTTGTATGTGTGAAAAGGGAGCGAGAGAAGATGGCTTTGTATGCAAGGAAGTGTACAAGTCGTACGCTTCCATTTCAAAAAAAGAAAATCCTCAGGGTAAAGCCGAGAGCTCCAAAGACAAGACTATGGTGGTTACTGCAATTGGAAAATGTCTCCTCTCCATCCCATAATTCCAGCTGTAATAAGAGACCTAGTTTCCATCACCAGATCTCAATCACCCAGACTGAGAGGGTGAATATTTCTGTTGCTAACCTGCTTGTATAGGTTGGGTTATTGGCACAAGATGGGACATCCTTGCACACTTTGATTTTCTTTGTTTGCTTCTGCATTATATAGCTCTTGGGAGACTATCTTTCATCAGCTTCGCCCAGTGGAGTGGGTGTCCGTACCAGCCCAGGAGCCCCATATAGCCAACTATGGGGACTGAATTATATCATTGGTTGATAGTCTGGATAGAATTAATTTTTAGAGGCCTAATTTTACCATTGGGTATGCTGTGATGCTGGAAGGCTAGAATGCTTTTCTGCTGTGTACCACTTGCTGCATATTTTACCACCACTGACATTTATGCTATAGCAGTAATGTATGCCAGTGTTCAGCACCAAAATAACTCTTGGGGAGATGGGGAATTACACCCAGGTCTGGAACAGAACAAACTGTCTGTGTTGTTTTCAGATTTGATGCTTTTCATTTTTTTTAATGAAATCTTGTATTGGGGACTCTAAGTATCCTAAGGGAACTCTAAGTATACCATGCCAAGTTCTGCATGGCAAATCCTTCTTTGTACTAAAACCTCTCATCAGATAGAACTGAGAGAAATCAAAAGTGGGCAGAAGAGGAGGATTACCTTGATGAGTGTGAAAGAGATGAACTAGTTACTCTTCATCCCTGTCCAGGCAACAGATTCTCAACCAGAGATACACAATGAGCATGATCGCCATGAGATGGAGCCATCAAGAGATTTTTGTCTTTATGTGTAGCTTAGTGTGGCACAGGACACGCAGTACAGAGTAGTGGGGACAAAAGCTAAAGAGCAACTTCCCCACCCCTCTAATCCTTTCCAGGTCCTTTCTTGTAACCAGCAGTGCTGAAATGTTGGTCTCCATCAGAATCATACAACCATCACTGGCTTCAGGTGCTAGTAGCTGCTCCTTTCTGCTTGGCCAGCACCCCTGCTTTCCACTTTGTTCACGCATCTCCCTCAGGCTTTTGTAACAGAGAAAAAAGCAGAGGGAATTTTATCTTTGTTCTCTCCGTACCACCACCAGGAAACATTTTGATCTATCTGTCCCACATCTCCACCCCTGTCTGTGGTCCCCTGCAGCGTGGGGCCTACTCAGCATACAGTCTTCCAGACAGGTAGCACTGAGGGAGCAGAATGAAGAAGTGATTCCCATCTCAGTACAAGGTTCTACTTGTCCTTGAGGCGTTTCTGAAGCAGGGCCCATGCCTTTTCTGTCTGTAAATGATGGATAGACAATTGTTCAGTAAGGTCACCAGAGACAGGGCTCAAGAGACTGGCCCATTTAAGAGATCAATAGGAGTTCTCCCCCACCACCACTCCAGATTCGTACCATCTTATAGGTAACCTCTGGCTCCCACATTGTGCAAAGGACCACATGTGACTGTTTCACACGCTGGCTGTTGGACATTTGGTTTTGCAGCCGCAACTGGGCAGCTTCCTCACTTAGGCCATCTCTGGCAACGATGCGTCTAATGGCCTGGGGAAGGGGAAGGAGAGAGGGACAGAGAAACCACATTTATTAGACAGGTATACCAAGTCTTATAGGTTACACTACAAAGGAAGGAACTGGCAAAACCACCTCCAAGTATTCCTTGCAAAGTATTAAGAAAACTCTGTGAAATTCATGGAGTCACCATAAATTGAAAGGTGAACTGAAAATGCATACACACACAAATCTGTTACTGGGTTCACTCAGGGCTACCCAAATATCAGATTTTCCCAAGATGGAATTGTATTGGTTTCTAATGTGACTTTTGGAGATAATTCTTGCAACCAGCTTTCTTTTTCAGACATTATTTTTAATTTATTGATATAGCCCCAAAGACAGATGAAAGGGCCTCCCTCCATCTTAATTGCTACCACCCTGGCTTTGGAGGGAAAGAAGAAGCAGCAGCCATAGCTCCACCATGCATAGCCCCAGAGGAAGATAGAGGACCCTTCTTCCATTCAAACTGCCACTGCCCTGGCCTTGGAAGGAGAGACGAACCAACAGTATCTTCTGGACCTGATCCCTTTTCCCACTACCATTCTCTTCTCCTTTTGTGCCATGTCTTTTTAGATTGTAAACCTGAAGGCAGGAAACTGTCAAATTAACAATCTGTAAACTGCTCTGAGAACCATTGCAGCTGGCGAGTGGGGTAAAAATCTGCTAAACAAACAAACAAACAAAGAAAATTAGGAGCTCCCTTGTGGTTGCAATGGGACCCTCGAGACAACTCATAATTAAAATTTATGAACCAATTCATGACTGTTTTATTTTTGCCCTTCTAAAACATGAACAGCAGAATTTAGAGTAAATACAAAAAGCCAAGCAGAATCCTTCAGGGGAGAACCCAATAGCCCATCCAAATAAAGTGTAAACCAAATCCCAGATTAGTTTTTCCACAGTACCTCCATCTTATCTGGACTGACACTGCACATATTAGCATACATTCAATAGATCACTGAATCCAGGAAACCATTCAGGAACCCAACAGCTTCTCTGGCACCAGCAAAATATCACCAGCACAGCAATGACTCTCTTCACAATTCACCTAGTGGCTCCACGTGAATGTTAAAAAGTATAGGGGGATAAAGGAGTGGTCCAGGAAATTCATAGGCTAGCAGTCACAAGGCTGGCCAGCTGACTACCAGCACCACCTTCTCAGTACACTCAGTCAGCCATGGCTCACCACCCACAACATAGTGCAGTCATGTTGCACACTGGTCAAATGCCCTAGAAGGAAAGCATGACCAACAGCATCAAATACCACCAAAAACCAACCACTGCCACTGTCTATCTAGTATTTGGTCCAGGACATCTAACAATGCAACCAAGGTTGTTGAATTCCCCAAATCCTGCCTCAACCCAGACTACAAAGGATGCAAATATGACACTGTTATGTGATATTTTTATAGAACCATGTTTGGGGAACTGCATTTTTAGGGCACTGCTGTTATTGCTTTTGAATTTTGTTATGTTTGGTAGACTATGTTTTATTGTATCACAGCCATAAGGTACATTAGAGTAAAAGAACAATGGGATATATACAGTCTACTCCAACCACGGCCTTGCCACTCATAGATCTGAGAATTCGTAGAAAACATAATACCTAACGGTGGCCCTAATGGTGTCACATTCATGCAGCAGTGCAGGTGCAACCATTAAAAACCACAGGACTTGAGATCCTGTGGTTTTTGCCATCAATTGAGAAGTCCAGTGTGTAACCCCCTCAGATACTAAGAGCTGACTGTACATACTTCTGAGACTCATAAATGTACTGATTTACAGCATGTGTGTGGCAGATGCCCATGCAGTGAATCATCAGCATGTGGATCAAAATGTAATGTGATCAGGACTAGGGCTTGACAACTGCAGCCCTCCAGATATTTTGGGACTACACTTCCTCTAATTTCTTCTCCATTGGCTATGCTGGCTAGAGCTCAGGAAACTGTAGCCCAAGATCACCCAGAAGGCTACAGTTGACCTAGGCCCAGTAGCATGGGGAACATGTGACCCTTTAGATGTTGGACTCCAGTTCCCAAGACTCTTCACCATTGTCTGTCTAGAAGCGATGGTAGCTGCAGTTGAACAACACATGGAGGCCTTGATGTTTCTCACCCTATCCAACATCACAGTGCCTTCCGGTTGGTATCACCTTCACACTTGGTGTCAGCATATAATCCTTTGAATTGAAACAGTCTTTTACTAATCTGGGTTTATCAACAAGAAAG
Source organism: Sceloporus undulatus (assembly GCF_019175285.1). Classification (NCBI taxonomy): domain Eukaryota; kingdom Metazoa; phylum Chordata; class Lepidosauria; order Squamata; family Phrynosomatidae; genus Sceloporus; species Sceloporus undulatus. The sequence goes on along the minus strand of NC_056527.1, from coordinate 91,372,974 downwards.
TCTCAGTCTAACCAATTTGTATCTGGCATGCTTTCTAAAGACACCAGATCCCATCTGATCTTTGAAGCTAACCAAAGTCAGCCTTAGTTAGCACTTGAATGAGAGTCCACCAATGAATACCAGGTGCTATCAGCTATATTTCAGAGAAAGGAACTGGCAAAACCACCTCTGAGTATTCCCTGACTAAGATAACCCTATGAAATTCATGGGTTCGCTATAATTTGACAGGCAACTTGAAGGCATACATACATGGTTTACAGTCAAAAGGATGACTATAGGGCAATGTTTGGCTTCAGTTGCTGGAAATTTACATAGAAAACATAATACCTACCTCATCCTCAGGGATGATAATTGACCAGACTTCATGAACCATTTCTGACCAGCCTGCCTCCAGCAACATGGCTCCATCTAAGACACACACAGCTTTTCCTGCAAGTCAGGCATTGGCAGCATTAAGAAACTTCAGTGGTGGACAGAAGGGTAGAAAGACACTTTGACCATATTTGCATACCTCACAATAAGGATATCTGGTGTATCCAGGCTTACTGTGTGTGTTAATATACCCAACTTGCTCCTATCTTGCTTCACTTGCTCACACATGTGGGTAAAAAAAAAAAATCAAACCAGGAATGGGTTGCTTAGCATTACTTTGAAACCTAGAATCTTAGTTTGTTGCTTCAAGGAAAAAGCCAGTGTTTGTTTTTGACTTATGGAGCAGGCATCACAGTATCCTTATTGCAAGATTTGAATATCACCATAAAACCATACACTTCTGGCTTGCTCCCCTGTATAAACAATCTGGAGGAGCAAAGTAGAATTGAAGGAATGTGTGCACCTGCTTGTTCTATATTCACAGTAAGCCAGAATCAATCGGAATTGTGATGTGCTTTAGATTCCTGCAAATACCAAACCAAAGATACCCAAATCAAAATGGTATTCCTTTGAAGCAGACCAAATCTGAATCTGAGAACTGCTGAAGATTAACAAGCAATCTGGATTTGAAAAGATGCAGTGACCTAGAGCAGGCCTCTAAAAACTGATACATTTCTCAATAATAAGGGAATTCAGTTTGGTGGCTGGACTCTGTGTTTAAAAAAATGACTTTTGACTGCATTTTGTAGATTTTTGACACTTCTGTTTGAAAACTATTATTTCATATTCCTGTTTGTCCTACCCTCAGCTCTTTGATGTCAGCCCCATCCTTACCCTGCGCTGCTGCCTCATCAATTTTTTCTTTCGCCATTCGAGCCATCACTGGCCACATTATATTGTTGAGCTTCTTCAGCTGCTCCTGGCAGAAGAGAAGAAAAGTGTCTGAAAATGAGAATTTTCAAGACAAGGTGGTAGTCAGCAAAAGACAATGGAGAATGCCATGATGTGGTACTAGGTTGGGGGATTATGATGTGGGGGAAGTTCTAATTTAATGCAAGATCGGATGGCAAGGCTAAGTGGTATGTTTGGAGTGCTATTTAGGAGGGAGCAACATTTACCAGGAAACAATTTTATAAAATCCTACTGAAATTAAAGGGTCTTGAGCAAGGGTATAACAGGATATATGCCATGTTAAAAAAAAAATCAGAATCACATATGGGTCTAATTTTCCTTAATGTTTCAATCTATTTGTCTTATATCTTTGCATCTTCTCTAATTTATAATGGGTAGGAAATCTTTGGCTTTCCACATATTTTGGCACAGAATTCACATCAAACCCACCCAGCAAGACCAAGCAAGTAAAAGAAAAAGATTGTGAGAATTGTACTCTGACATACCTGGAGAGCTTACAATTCACCAGCCTTTCTAAAAACAACTTTAAACTATGCAGTCAGCCCTCCATATTCACAAATTCTGCATCCATGGATTCAGCCATCCACTGCTTGAAAATATTCAACAAAAAATTCCAAAAAGTATGCCATTTTATATAGGGGACACCATTTTACTATGTCACTGTATATAATGGGACTTGAGCAGCCACAGATTTTGATACTACAAGGAGTCCTGGAACTGAGCCTCAGAGGACACCAAGGGCCCACTGTAATCTGTGCTTTTAATCGGAATATGTACTGGTGCACAGAAGCAAAAGGCTAAGCTTTCATAGGGTTGCACTATTGAAGAAAGAGAAAAATCCCAGCATGCGCTTCTTCCAATGGTATAACTCTCAGCTGAGAGAGTCACACTGTACTGCTTACTGTACAGAGAAATTGTTCTTGTTTGCACTGCTCTCCAATCAGTACCTTTCACCCACACATGTATAAAGGAAAACATACTGAGAAAGAAGGTGAAAGGGGCTGACAATTTTGTGGAAAAAAGATGCGTCACAGTAGCACAAAGCTGAACAAATAAACAAAAAAATGAGCGCCACTTCGACTGTGAACAACGTTAATCCCAAAGTTAAATATTATCCTCAAACTCAGGCTATTTTACCTGATCTCCAAATACTTTGGCCCCCAAGACCTGCCTGTTGATGGTTCCATCTTCTTTCAAAATATCTGCAAAGGTGAGAGAAATGTATGTCATCAGCCAATGTAAACAAAACAATACAAAACAATCACATAGTTTTCCCTATCAGTGGAAAGCAGATCTTCCAAAGGTTGTGCCCATTTCAGAGTTCAGATGTGACTCCCCATTCCTATTTTTCAGCTAACTGCCATGTTATGAGGTTGAAAATTTGCTATAAAGTGATAAACTCACAACACAGGCCAAGATTCTGAAAGGAAATACTGTAATATGACAAATTGCTCTTTTTTTTGAGGGGGGGCAACTAGAAAATGAGTGGCTTTTAGAATATGATTGCTTGTTATCTGATCACATTGGAGCATATCCATAGGATCACTTTAGATCATTAAGGCAGAAGAAAAACTTTGCCTCCAGCTAACTCTTCCAGTTACAAAATGATCCTGAGAATCACTGTTATTTTCTCTAGCCCTATGTGGCAACTAACATGTCACATATATTTAGTAGTCATCTAATATATGTAATAACGTATGAAATCTGCTTTCACTCTTAGCTTTTTTGCTTCCTGCCAAGTATTATCTGCACTTCACCTGCTTCAATGATTCAATTATAGTGATATTATGGCTGTTCATGGTAAAAACTGCCAACAATAAGACGGTGATGAACCATGCAGATTTTATAAGAAAAAAGAAAAGTGAACATTTGATAGGGGAGATAAGAACTTGCAATGGTGAAAATCATGCAGCCCTCCAGCATTCCTAGGGCTGATTGGAATTACAGTCCAACCATATTATGAAGTGCCACATGAATCCCAGCCTGGATTAAAGAGGAAAAAGCTGTTAGGGTGCATCTACACTGTAGAAATAAAGGAGTTTGATGCCACTTTAAGTGCTATAACTCCATCCTATGGATTCCTGGGATTTGAAGTTTTACAAGGTCTTTAGTCTTCTCTGTCCAAGAGTGCTGGTGCCTCACAAAACTACAAATCCCAGGATTCTATAGGACAGAGCCATGCAGTTAAAATGGCATCAAACTACAACGTTTTTACAGTGTAGATGCACTCTTAGACTGAGGGTCGGGGGCCAAGGAAATAGACAAATAAAACACTCTTTAGGTGGAATGCCTGATATACCTCCCATATAACTTTTTTTAAACAGGCTGACTTTAAATATCATTGTCCCAGAACTCAGCAATACCTGTTCCAAATGTTTCTACCACTTGCTCATAAACAGGACCTCCTGGCATGTAGATATTGTGTCCTAGACGGTCCAGATCCAAATGGAAAGCACCAAGACGAACCAAATGTTGTGCAACTGAACTCTTGCCACTACCAGATCCACCTGTCAGGCCGATAATGTACGGGTAGAGTGGAAGAGATGGTTCTTTCTGTGACCAGGGATCAGGGAGGGAAAAGACAGAATTGACGAAAGTGACTCAATTGTGCACATTCTGTTACTCAATAATGGATCTGCTGTTTCTCAGTAAATTCAATCTCACAGCACAGCTGTAATGTTTAAAGGCCATGAGAACTTTCCCCTGTGTTCACTTAGACCTGCGTTTCCAACCCCCTGCAATATTCCTTGTGGGGCATTCTCTTAAATTTTATGTATTATTTACATCTTTATTCCAACTTTCCTCTCATGAGCATAAGGAAGTCTGTACAACTCTTCTCCTTCCAGTGTTGTTCTCACAAGAAGCCAGTAAGGTGGGTTAGAAAGAAGAGAGAGAGATTTGCCCAAAGTCACCCAGTGACTTGTGTGTCTCAGTGGGGCCTAGAACCCAGATTTCATAATCCATCTCTGCAACTACCACACTTTTACATGACACATGTTCTCTCTATACTTACTAGAGTACCATATTGACTAGCCATGATAAGTCTCTCACCTGCATACAGGAAATGTGGAAGTCAAAAGACAGAGTGGAAGAATAACTACTAATGGAATGAGTACAGTGCGCCCGCGTCATATGCGAGTGCACTATACACAGCTTCCAATTTACATGGAAGCCATGCGGCAATCAAAATAATGGTGTGCGCGCTGCCACAAACCACGAGCACATGCCCCATTGTTTTTAATGGGGCACAAGCATATGCAGATTTCCTCTTACACAGGATGTTGATGTTAACCAAGCCCCACTAGTGCTTCCCCAGTAAGTAAGCCATATGCAAAGATGGTTACTACAAAGGGTTTTGTTGGACCAAAACATGAATTTCTTCATTTCCCTGTGTGTCACCTCATCCACCTCATTTCTTCTTGGAATAAAGCCTGCTACCCTCACCTAGGAGTATGACCCACCAAAATCAATGAAGGCTATCTCTGCCTAGAAATGTAGGTTTGCATTATAAGCATCCTGTAGGAAACCCACCAACTCCAGCCCTTTGATAATGGAATCCTGCCATTATCCTGACCATGAAGGGCAACACAACCATCTGGATGCTGTCTTAGTTCCTGGTAACCAAAGGGTTAATGAGAAAGTTTTAGGGGCCATATTATATGGAAACTCCAGTGGATTGCAAGACTCAAAAGGTGAAAGAGAAGGAGCAAAACCCTTATACAATACATAACCTATAAAACACACTACCCCAGAATGTATGTAACTCACCCTCGGGGAGCGCAGCAGTGTCCCAAGCAACCTGCACCGCAAGCTAGAGGAACTGATCTTCTCTTCCTCATACCCGGCATGCTGTGGGTCAATGGCCAACTTGATTGTGTGAAGAGCCAGCTCAGGCAGATTCTGTAACATAGAGAAGGATTAGTGAAGAGGGAAGAACAACAGAAAGCTAGAAAGCCAAGTCATCTATCCCCTTTCCAGTTGTTCAGCTGCTCCTTAAAAACATAGCCCTTAGAAACTGACCTTGCTTGCTGCCGAATAAGGCTTTTAACTGGACAGGTGCTACATTTTTCTTTTACTGATGTGTTTAAAAAGTATGTTTTACATATTTTATGCTTTTATTCATTGTATATATTTTACTATATTTAATGTCAGCTGTTACGTGTTCTATTCATCAGAGAAAAGCAGGATATTAAACAGACAAATAAATAATAAATCTCTCTTCCAAGTTGTGCAAAATCACACTTGTCATGACCTGTACTGCACTGTCATGAACTGTTAAACAATATCTAAGGCCCATTAGTCCGAGACTATAGTGTGTTAACTTGTGAGTGGGCCTTTGAAAATATGTGGAAATTGCCTCTTTTGCTGCATTTATTATTGCATTTACATCTCACCTTTCCTCTAAAGAGTTCAACGCAGAATACTGGGCTCCCCAATTCCCCATTTTACCATTACAAAAACCCAGTGAGGTAAGTTAGGCTTAAGAGTAGTGACTGGTCAGGCTTATTCAGGAAGCTTCATGGCTGAGGAGATATTTGAACAGTTCTTGGCTGAAACTCCGACAAGAACTATACACTGTCCTGGGGCCAGTGTTATTCAACATCTTTATCAATGACTTGGATGACAGAATTGGGGGCATACTCATCAAATTTGCAGATGACACCAAATTAGGAGGAATAGCTAATACCCACAGGGTAGGTTCAAAATTCAAAATGACCTGAATAGACTAGAAAGCTAGGCCAAAGCTAACAAAATGAAATTCAACACGGAGAAATGTAAGGTACTGCACTTAGGGTGGAAAAATGAAATGCACAGATATAGGATGGGCAACACCTGGCTGAACGAAACTACGTGTGAAAGGGATTTGGGAGTCCAAGTAGACCACAAACTGAACATGAGTCAACAGTGTGATGCAGCTGATAAAAAGGCTAATAAATTTTAGGCTGCATCAATAAAAGTATAGTGTCTAGATCAAGAGAAGTAATAGTGCCACTATATTCTGCTTTGATCAGGCCCCACCTGGAATATTGTGTCTAGTTCTGGGCACCACAATTCAAAAAGGACATTGAGAAACTAGAGCGTGTCCAAAGGAGGGCAACTAAAATGGTGAAGGGTCTGGAAACCATGTCCTATGAAAAACTACTTTGGGAGCTTGGGATGTTTAGCCTGGAGAAAAGAAGGTTAAGAGGTGATATGATAGCCCTGTTTAAATATTTGAAGGGATATCATACTGAGGAGAAAGCAAGCTTGTTTTCTGCTGCTCCAGAGAACAGGACCTGGAACAATGGATGCAAGCTGCAAGAAGAGAGATTCCATTTCAATATTAGGAGGAACTTCCTGACAGTAAGGCCTGTTCAACAGTGGAACACACTCCCTCGGAGTGTAGTGGAGTCTCCTTCCTTAGAGGTCTTTAAACAGAGGCTGGATGGCCATCTGTCAGGGATGCTTTGATTGACAGTTCCTGCATGGCAGGGGGTTGGACTGGATGGCCCTTGTGGTCTGTTCCAACTCTACGATTCTATGATTCTATGACTGTTTGCTCCCAGTGACTGGGGATTGGCTTCTCTGCCCTGTTCCCAATCAATCAGAGTTGATATAGATCCCTTAATTAATATTCTAGTTTTAATGGAACCATAGATTAATTAATTCTATTTTTATTTAAAAAGAGACATGGTTACATTGTGATGGTCATTGCTGCATGATGCTGTGATGTTTACCAACAATAATGGCTTTAAAAAGGGAATAAATTCATAGAGGAACAGTGTGCCAGCACAAAACAGCCCAGATTCGTATCAAAGCTAGAGACCTGAGCATGCATTATTTACCTTTTTGAATCAATTGATAAAGAAGAGGGTGCTTAGTCTTGCCCCATCCATAGCTGCCTTCTTCACATAAAAAGTGATAACCTGAAGAGAAGTTATTGTTTGCATGGACATAGAATTTCCTTGCTAAACAGTAACTGGCTGCTTTGCATACCTGTCACTTTCCAAGTGAAGAAAGCCACAACTGGGGGGGGGGGGGAGTAAGGTGCTCATCACTTCACATGTTGATTCAGATCAGTAACTCCTGAACAGGACTAACATGAGCCCATGAAATGAAGGATCTGATTACAAGAAAGAGGCTGTGAGAGGCACACCACACACTTACATTTTCTACCCTCTTCCTGTTGACTGCCAGACCACCCTTGAGAGTTTCTTCGCTGACCACGATACACTTCAGTTCAGAGTCTGTAATGGATGGGCCGAAGTAGTCAAAAATAGGGACGATTTCATACCGCAAGGAGGGCTTGATGTCCACCAGGAATTCATTAAGCTGAGCTACACGCTGTTCAAAGGGAAGGATCAGCTCCATCAGCGTCTTATCTGCAAAATGGAGGAGGGGGGGGGAACTGTCATTTTAATTAATTTATTTATTTGGAATGTACAAAGAGCCCTCCATATAGGATCACTGAGAGAGGTTTAGCCTCAAGAGGGAGATGCGTTGTGCAGCAAAACTGTCACTCTCCGAGTGGCGTCTAGAGAAAAGTGTATAGTGTGTGTGTATAGAAGCAGTGAGCACAGGAAAACAACCCATTGTGAAAGGCTGCAACTAAACCTGGTTCTTTGATCAAATCTCTTTACCTGGCCTATCAAAGGTTACCATAGTGAGGGATTATGGAAAGTGTACCCCCCCCCCCCCCCCCCCCCGGCCAAAAAGTCACTTTTCAAATCTCTGGTTCCATCCTTTCTCAGAGAAACAAGCATTCAAAGCATTCTGGGTTAAAGGAAGTGCAACAACCTGTTTGAAAAAAAAACAATGTTCATCAGTTCATCATAAATGTATATGGCACCAGGAATATTTTGAACCTGATAAGACCAGCTGTTTTATTATGCCTCTCCTGTTCTTGTGCAACAGGCACACAGTTCAAACCAGGATTAGGTTCAGGGAAGGGAAAGTTCCAGTAGACTTACTTCCTAGAAATGTAATGTTTAAAGCCAAAAGCCATGCTGCCTGTTAGATTCTGGGTGTTGTATTGCAAGCATATTATTCTCCCCCCTCCCCCTCAAAGTATGCAATCTCAGATGCATTCATTGAAAACTAGCCTTTGTGCATGGAAATGAAGTGGCAAATCCTGTTTGACACTGGAACTAGCCTGTGGTGAAGAGAATGGATAGGTAGTTTTCAATGTCTTCATTCACAAACAACTATAATTAAAACTGGGTTTGTCACTTCATTTCCATACACAAAGGGTTTTGAATCTGAATTGACATACACCAAGGGCATATAAGTCTGTCACTGATTTACCACACCACCAAATGCATCTGAGGAAGTAGACTTTAGTCTAGTAAAGCTCATACTGCCAACTTCTTTCTTTAGTTAGTCTCAAAGGTCCTACAAGGTCTCTCTGCATACTGATTCTACAGACTAACACAGCTATATCTTGAATTCAACTACTATCCTAATATTTAAGAGGAATCACTTTTCCTGTAGTTTGAATCCATTGCTCCATATCTCTGAAGCAGCAGAATACAAGCTTGCTCTATCTTCAATATGACACCCCTTCAAATATTTAAACATGGCATTCATGTCACCACTATAGCACCTTTTCCTAATGACACCATTTGATGGCTTCCCATATTTTGTTTGTGGTTTTCCTGCTTTCCTAGGGCTTAGTTACTGGAAGTGAAAACTTTCAAGCACCACATTCAGATATGCTTTGAAGTCCTCACACTTCAAACCAAACCAGGAGATCTTGGGCAACGAGACAAACCACATTTGAAAACTTCTCCAAAATAATTCTGCAAAGTCGTTAGAAACTTTAGGGGAGGGAATGCTGATGGTTACAGATGAGTTCAAGGCACACTCACAACATTTTTAACATAATCTGTTTTTCCTCTCTGTAGCAAAGCGGGCTAGAATCTCTTTAAAAATCACAGCCAATACCTCCTATAAATTTCAGTGACTTATGCCATATTCAGTTGGACCAGACTGACTGGATGTACAAAGAAAAACCAGAAAAACTAGCTAATTAGGGATTTTTTACTTACTAAACTTGTAGCTTTGGCCACCGGAAAGTGTTTAGTCCCTCCTGAACCATGAAGGATGGTTGAAAAAAATACTTGTGTAGTCCCAATAGTTGACATATACAAAATGAGGAAATCTGCCCCTATAGTGGTTTCTTGGGAGTTATACCCAGATGAGATTCTACTTGGAACATGTTCGAGGGGGATGTCAAGGGTGAGGCTTTTAGCTGTAACTGAGGAATATTTTGCATGATGAATGCTCTTTCATACATATAAGATCTGTCATCCTGTGTCAGTTTTTCTTTTAACTGTACAATGGGGCGAGGGGAGTAAAGAAGGCTAGGGTAAAGTGGAAGAAGGGAAATGGGAACTGTTTGCTAGCAATATTTTACTGAAAGATTTATATTAATATGATTTAAAAAAGCCAGGCGTAGGTTACAAAAAAGTACTAGTATCTAAAAACTCAATTTTAGGTGTCTGCCAGTCCGGGTTATTCAGAAAAAGTTAATTTACAAAAAATACAGTGGTGGGTTAAATTACACATATTTGGGGAATGCAAATAGTTTCTCCTCCCACTCCCATATTCAGATCTGGGGTTACCTAGTGAGGTGAGATGCTGAATGACTCAGAACAGTCAAACAGAATTATTTTTTTCACCTAGTTAACATACAAAACTGGCTGCCCACATGACACAGTGACAGCCACCAATTTAGATGGCTTTAAAAATTCATGGAGGATAAAACTATCAATGGCTACCAGACTTGATGCTTATAAATTCTCTTCAACATTAGAAGCATTATGTCTCTTAATGCAAGCCTTTGGAACTTATAACCAGCAAAGAGGTGTTCCCCTCATGTCTTGCTATAGAAAACTGGATGGTGGATTACTTAGGCCTTTTGACTGATCCATCAGGGCTGTTCTTAACCAAACTAACATACTTTAAAAATTATTAAAGTGCACCTCATAAGGAGGTTTGTAATGATGTAAACGAAGGGGGAAGGGGTGAGAACAAACAAGGTAATTAGAATGAATTCTGCCTTTCACAGCAACTATAAAAGCTGCTGGTGCTGACAAATACTTCACATTCCTAAATATCAGCAACAAAATCATGCATGCTGAGGCAATCGGGCATGTATGGTTTTTGCGTTCTTGTCACTGCTTTCACTTGGTTTTCTTCACGTTTCTTTCTTTCTTTTTGTCTTTTTTCTTTTGCTACAGAAATGGAAGACCTTCAGAGTATATACACTTTTTATTCAGTAGCTATTCTTAATGTCTCTGTTTTCAGGCTATGAAGCTGTGTTCTAGAAGAATTTATTCCCACCGCCGGAGCACCCTGAGGCCAGCTGCAATGCAGGCAGCCGGGCAGCGTAAAGCTGGCTTCTGGGCATTTTGGGAGCATGTGCTGTGTATACGCCACACCCCCAATCGGCTGGAAGCTGGCTTTTCATGCCAATCTGTAACAGCCCTAAGATGTCATAAACGATTGGAACATTTTGAGACACACAGAAATCTTAGATGGTTTCTAAAAATCAGTAATATTTCTCTATTTTACAGATTAATTCCTAAACATTTAGTGCTAGCATGTAGAAAACTGCAGGTTAAATTCAATTATTGGTCCCAGCTAGAGATGAGCCACTGAATCAATGGAATTTAAGTGTTGATTTAACAAGTCCTATTGATTTAATGAGTGTACTCTAGTTGGACTAACAATAGGTCTCATCCCTAAAAACTTTTTCAAGGCCTTCAAATGTACTTAACTAGTAGTATAGAATAAGAGCTATAAAACATCTGAATTCTTAAGAACCAACATCACATTTCTAGGCCATAAGTGACCTCCTCCTCCTTCCCTGCTGTCACCACAATCCCTATCCCAGGATTTTCTGGCTGTGATTCCAGTCACAGAATTAGATTATATATGAAGAATCTGGAGATTCTTTAGCATTCTCCTAAATCAGGGCAGGGCAAAATTGAGCTTTCTAGATGTTGTAAGACTGTTACTTCCATTAGCCTTAGCCAAACAAGCCAATGGTGAAAAAACCTGGGAGCTGCAGTCCAAAAACCTCTGGATGACTGCACTTTGACCACTCTGCCCTAAATGCTCTTGATTTTTCTAAACAGTTTTGTGGGAGCTTGGATAAAAGGCATACATGACTCAAAGAGACCCACTTTTCAGGAGATCTTTGTCGGAGACACCCACGAGAAGCCGGTTTTCCGCCAGCATACAGCTCACACTCAGAAGGATCTTGTGACCACAGTGAAGTCTATCGAAAGTGCCTCCCACGACAACATCACTGTAGCTCTGCAAAGGCTCCTCTGTCACACTGGCCTCCTGCTGTGGGGACAGCTCCCCATCATTAGGTTCTAGTTCATACTCTGGATATAGCAAAACAGAGATGAGATTGGGTCGACAGCTGTAGCAGCTAGTCGCATACCGTTCCAGGCGCTGCTTGACGGGGTTGGACTGCCCACCATCTCTGGTTTCAAAGTCAGTGAGCACCACTTCAGGTGGCTGGGAAAGATTCTGCACAGACCCAAGTGCAGGAGGAGAAGCACCCTGGTTGAGGATGTTGGTGAGCAACACTCGGACGTCAAGGTGGTGGTGGATACCAGCATCAGCATACAACTTGGTGATCAGGCTGTAGACCTCAGATGTAGCCGGGACATATGTGGAGCGGGGTTGCGTGGAACCTGTCAGGCTGAGCCCTGGCTGCAGATGAACATAGAGGGTGTCTTGTACCAGCCGGGCAGCTGATGTGAGAATAGGAACAAGGCGCAGGGAAAGTTTTGACAGTGGTGATGTGAGAACCAGAAGGCCTGAGCGGAAAACCGACATGCTGCTATTGTGCAAAAGAGAAGAGAAGCAAAGGTTAGTGGGAAGCAGCAAATAAAGGACTTTATGTAACCCCACTGCTGCCTACTACATACAAACTGAAAAATTAGACCATGAAGCTCAGAAGTATTTTCCTATTAGCAGAAGAATATTAGAAATTCTCACGATAAAATCTGCATTCAGCTGCATTCAGCCTTCAGTTTACCAACATTGGAAAGCTACGTTCAGTCGCCCTATCCTACCTCCAAAGATTGCTGTGAAGCTAGTGTGCTCTAACTTGTGGGTGGGGTGAAATATGAATAGAATAACTAACAGATTTATGAATAAGATAAAATGCATGCACCTACAGTGACTTTGCTTACTAAGATGTCCCCTATTTCTCTTCTATAGCTTTGTCTTTGTTTATTTTTAACTACTGTATTTAACATTAGTTAATAGGCAATTTAACTGTGGAAATGAGTAACAATCAGCATTTCTTTCCATCTTTTTCTATTAACTCTCAGCCAGCCATATGGAAATTGCTGAAAATGAGATATTAGAAAGGGAGAATGTCTTACAGTTTAATTATGTCTGTCTCCTCTTCCCAGTATCCCACAACCTCCCATTCCCACTTGACCAATTTTCAAAAGTAATGTTGACTGTGGTCCAAAACACACTGCTGAAATAATCCAGTTTGAGACTGCTTTAACAGCCTAGGCTGAGCGCTAGGGAATCCTGGGAATTGTAGTTTATTGTGGCACCAGAGTTCTCTGACAGAGAAGGCTAAATTTCTCACAGAACTACGGTTCCTGGAATATCCTAGCATTGAGCCAGGGCAATTAAAGTGGTCTCAAATTGGCTTATTTCTGCAGTCTGTTTTCGACCTATATTATTTTTCCAACTGTCCAGCCAAGCAGGGCTCCATACTATTTGTCAAGCAAATATAAGGAACGCATTTATTTATGATTTAATACATTAAATGTGCAGCACAAATGCATGTTTGTTTTCCCAGAAGTAAGATCACCTGTGTTTTATTTATTTATACGCCACCTTTCCATCTCAATACTTTCCTCTTCCCCTCACATACATACAATCCCCCAAATTCAATGTAGCAAATTCTCAAGTAACTATACACAAACCGGCATCCATAACATTGTTATATTTAAGATTTCCATCGCAAAATCTAAAGCAAACTATGTTAAGTGCGGGATTTCCTGGTATTATATATAGTGTAATTGCACCTGCTACATTCCAGGTTTCCAGACTAACAAAGGAACTTTAACTGGATAGCAATAGCATATCATATTATTTCTACCTGGATCTCTCTCCTCTTAGACTACTTCCCCCTTCAAAAGAAACTGTAAATATCTATCTACCTACCTCTACATCCATCATCTTTCTGGACCATTTCATTTATCTAAGTTAAACAGTGTAACATTGTAGCCTAACAACCCAATTTTAGGCATGTTTGATCAGATGTACCATATATAATCAATAAGTCAACGTCATGTTTAAGTCGAGGGCAGGTTTTGGGGCCAAAATTATGGATTTTGATATGACCCATGGATAAGTCAAGGGTAAAATCTAGGAGCATGTAACAAAGGATCTAAAGGATGAAGCCAAGGAAAACAATACCAAAAAACTTACAAAATTTCAGCACAGATAACTATTTGTGCTCAGACTAGGCTGGATGGCGTCAGTGCTTCCAGGACAGATTACACTTTTGGCTTTTCACCAGGGGAAGGTTCCCTTTTAAGTAAAAGTTAAACTATAGTGCTTACATTGATAAGTACTGTATTTTCTGGCGTATAAGACTACTTTTTAACCCAGGAAAATCTTCTCAAAAGTTGGGGTCGTCTTATACACCGGGTGCCATCCTATAGGGCAGGTGCTGAAACTTCTGAGCTGGACTGGAGAATCTGCAGTCGCCGCATATGGTGGGGGGAGCTCAAAAACGGCCGCGGCCACATCCTCACCATATGTGGTGACCATATGAAAGCAGGAAGGGAGGCACCGTACAAATATTGTTGCATACAACAAGTTTTCCTGCTAAGTACCTGCTTGTCATAAGCATTTGAATTAAAATTACCATATTGAAATCAAATCTGATTTTTTAAAATTTTATTTGGTGTGCATTGGAAGAGGGGTAGTCTTATATGGCGAGTATATCCCAAACTCTATATTTTAACTGGAAAAGTTGGGGGTCGTCTTATACGCCCAGTCGTCTTATACACCGGAAAATACGGGATAAGTCAACTCAGGTTTTTGGGGTCAAAGTTTGGACTAAAATGTTTGAATTCATTAGGATTACTATCAAAAAGTTTGGGGTTCACGGACTTAGGTTTTCTTCTTCTTCCTTCTTCTCATCCTCATTTTCTAAATCAGTAGTTCCCAAACTTTGGTCCTCTATTATGTATAGAGACCTGGTAGCACAGTGGTTCCCAAACTCTGGTCCAATTTGGACTTCATCTCCCAGAAGTCCAGGCCAGCCAGGCCAACACTCATGAATTACGGGATCTGTAGTCTGAAACATCTGGAACACCAAAGTTTGGGACCCACAGCTGTGTAACACCTTTGAGACTCACTGAAAGAAAGAAGTTGGCAGCATCAGCTTTCCTAGACTAAGATCTACTTCCTCTGATGCATTAAAGCTATAGCTGTGTTAATCTGTAGACTCAGTATCTAGAGAGATCCTGTAGCACCTTTCAGACTCACTGAAAGAAAGATGTTGGCAGCATGAGCTTTCCTAGACTTCGGTCTACTTCCTCAGATGCAACTTCTTTCTTTCAATTAGTTTCAAAGGTGCTACAAGATCTCTTTACAGCCAACTCTCTTTATCCATAGATGTTTTTATCCATGGATTCAAGCTTGAAAACATTTTTTAAAAAGCATAAATTCCCAATAGCAAACCTTGATTTGGCATTTTATATAAAGGATACCATTTTGCTCTGCCATTGTATTTAATGGGACTTGAGCATCCACGGATTTTGTTATCCACGGGGGTCCTGGACCCAAACCCCAGCAGATAACAAGGGCTCACTATACTTTGGTCCTCTGGGTATTTGACACTTCAGCTCCCATAAGCTCCAGTCAGCTTGGCTGAAAAGCCAGGAATTCTGGGAACTGAAGTCCAAACTTC
Source organism: Sceloporus undulatus (assembly GCF_019175285.1). Classification (NCBI taxonomy): domain Eukaryota; kingdom Metazoa; phylum Chordata; class Lepidosauria; order Squamata; family Phrynosomatidae; genus Sceloporus; species Sceloporus undulatus. Next base: position 91,357,739 of record NC_056527.1, on the reverse strand, counting down.
ATCTGGAGGACAAAACCTTGGCTATCACTGTTCTAGATTTTGCTCTATGCCTGGTTATGTTTTTACAAATGGGCTTGGCAACATTTATGGGCTCTAAGCTTAACCTCTGGAACCAGGCTGCAGAAATAACCCAGTTTGAGACCGCTTTAACTGCCCTGGTTCAATCAATGCTAGGGAATTCTGGGAACTGTAGTTTTGTGAGACACTTAGCCTCCTCTGTCAGAGAGCTCTGGTGCCACAAAAACTACAGTTCCCAGGATTCCTTAGCACTGAGCCAGGGCAGTTAAAGCGGTCTCAAACTGGGTTATTTCTACAGTGCGGATGCAGCCTCCGAATCCCCCAAAGCGACTGATTGAGAAACCTTACCTCTCTCGCTCAGCAGCTGGGCAGCCCCAGCTGAAGTGTCCCCTGACCCGGAAGTGCTTTCCCTGTCACCGGAAGTACTCCTTCTGAGAGGGAGGAGGGACTATTTAAAATAAAATGTTGTTTTGTTATTATATTGGGATCCAGTTTGATTCTTTTTGCCTCGAACCGCATTCAATTCAAATTAAAAAATATGTATAAATTATGTTTATATTCCGCCTTTCTCCCAAAATGGGACGCGAGGCGGATTGTTGTTGTTGTTGTTAGGGTTCCCAGACGTCCTCCTTTTCAAGAACATGTCCTACATTTCTGTCCAGCAGGAATTCCAAGAGGTCCTCTATTTTGAGCATGGCTAAAAAGCATGAATTTGCTTTTCTATGAGTGTTTCCGGAGTGTCCTCCATTTTTTGAAATGTCCTACATCTTAGGGGGTTTGCCTTGTCCTCCCTGGCAGTTAAGACATATCTGGTCACTTTGCCTACATTTCAACCTCCTGTCTAGGAGGAATTCCAAAATGTCCTCCATTTTTAGCACTGTTAAGAAGCATGAATTTACTTTTCTATGAGTGTTTTGGGCATGTCCTCCATTTTTCTTCACTGTCCTACATTGGGGGAGGGTTCCCTTGTCCTCCCTGGCAGTTAGGACACATCTGGTCACCTTGCCTCCATTTCAACCTTCTGCCCAGGAGGAATTCCAAAATGTCTGAGGATGACTGAGAAGCATGAATTTTTACATTTCCATAAGTGTTTTTGGCTTTTGTAATTTGGTCCTGTCCTCCATTTTTTCTGGAACGTCCTCCATTTCGCAGTGCCTTGTCTTCCTTTGCCGTTTTGAACATCTGGTCACCTTGTGTTGTGTGCCTTGAAGGGGTTGTTTTTTTTGGGGGGGGGACATGTTTCTTCAGAGGAGGTTGCTTGCCATTGCCTTCCTCTGAAGCTGAGAGAGTCTGACTTGCCCTTTAATATAAAATGGCAGTGGGTTTCCATGGCCTTGGGCAAGTCACGCTCTCTCAGCCTTATATCCAATGGTTAGCCGTATTGGCCATCTAGCCAAGTACAATAACATCCGAAAAGCACAAAACAGTGATACCAGTAAAAAGTGCCACTGTTTTGTGGATTTTGGGTGTTACTGTACTTCTCTCAGAAAATTTAAGGGATGAGGGTTAGGAAAGGGACCCACAGAACCCCACAATAGGTTCGCCTTAGGGTTGCCTGAAATAAAGAAGTTGGCAGCATTTTGTAGACTTAAATCTGCTTCCTCAGATGTATTTCTAATCAAGACTCATTAGATAACAAAAGACCACTTCCTAGCTAGGGGAGGGAAATGGTTGCACTGTTTTTTTGATCTGAATGGGGATGCTTCCAAGCATTTATAGAGAGGGTCTTTCCATCGCCATTAAACATCCATCACCAAGCCTGACCCTCAGCTTTCCGCTCTTGGAATGGAGATGCAAAATTTCCATCAATTTTGTCTCCTTACAAGAACATGAAGGGGAAATTATTTTTTCCAATCCATTATTATTCTCAAGTGTGAAGACTCTTACAAGTACAATGTTTACTTTGAGTTGTTCTCCGTGTGTTTGTTTTAATCTCAAGTAAAGTGTACATAGGACAGATTGCAGGCAGCCTTTATAATGCCTGGGGAGGCTCAACAACAATCACTCTCTTAATATTTCTTATAATCAAGTCTTGAGAGGGTTCAACTCCTCCACCTGCCCCCCACTTTTTGAGATCCATGCACATATACACACTCTCACATTCTTATGAGGATTTTGGTGTTGATCTTCTGTGAGCTCATGCAAAGATGACAGAAAGTTAGAGTTCAGCCTTGGGAATACATGAAATAAAACAATCTCAATTAAATGATTGAAACCACATCTTTATAACCACTCATTTATACACTATATATCTCATCACATCTATATATCTCATCACAAAGTACAATTTAAAGCTGGTGTCCTAATATCCCCCACACCACACTGATTATGGCAACAACAAAAAATCTTTATGTGATAATTTACTGGCTTTCCCTTTTTCCCTCAGATCTCTGAGGAAAGGAGACAGATTCATTGTATGGGATTCTTTGGTTGGCATGACAGTATGAATTGATAGTGTTTCCTCAATGATGCAGTGAAGAAGCCAAGTATCTATTTGTCATAAGCCATCAAAGTGCACATAGTGGTTTTTGTGAGCAGGCATGAAAATAAATTTATTTTTTAATCTTAATATCCACAACCTGTCTTTCTTGCAGTGAATACAGGCTCATGTTTCTTCCCCCCACAACCAGGTCCCATGCTTGCAATAATCCCTGTGAAGTAGTATGCAATGGGATATTGTAGCACCAAAGGTGAAACTAACTGGGACACATAAGTTTTCAGCATAAGCTTTCACAGACTAAGGGCCCAAACAGACAGGTCAAAATAAAGCTGCTTTGGGTAACTTTGGAGGTATGCTGTTTAAATGACGCATGCATGCTAAGAGTCCAGAAGCTGCACCAAAGCTGTGCTCCAGTCCTTAGGAGGCTTGCGGCCTCTTAGCATGCATGCGTCATTTAAACAGCATACCTCCAAAGTGACGGGAAGCAGCTTTATTTTGGCCTGTCTGTTCGAGCCCTAAATCTACTTGCATTTGATGAATTAGATACAGTCTGTGAAAGCTTATGCTACAAACTTCTTCCACTCAGTTTCAAAGGTAAAAAAATTAAGATGCTGAATGTTAAATATAGACTGTTTTAAAATGTGTACGTCTTATTTGTCCTTTTAAACAGTTACATGTTTTAATTGATGTGTTTTAACTGATGTTGTTACTTGTTGATTTGTTATTGTTCCTCACCTCGATCCATGGGGAGAGGTGGATAGGAAATAATAACAATAATTTGCTGCTGCTGCTGCTGCTACTACTACTACTACTACTACAACAACAAATATCCTTTTGCATACCAATCCAGACTAACACACCTATGTCTGAATTCTACCAACTGTGAAAAAGATTAGTCTGAAAGATAGTGACTGGTCTAAGGTCAGACAGTGACGTTCACAGCTGAACGGGAATGTCTATGGCCTCTCACAGTCCTGGTTCAATACTGAAACCATTATACCACATGAACTCTTAAATGAACTGGGCTTAAACAGATTTTTTTAGGACGAGGTAAGGGTGCATTTACACTGTAGAAATAATGCAGTTTGACACCACTTCAGCAAGCTTTCCATGCTATGCAATCCTGGGGTTTGTAGTTTTACAGGGCCTTTAGCCACCTCTGCCAATGAGTGCTGATACCTCACAAAACTACAAATCCCAGGATTCTGTAGGATGGAGCCATGGCAATTAAAGTGGTGTCAAACTGCATTATTTTTACAGTACACATGCACCCTAAAGCATATGAAGAGGTAATCTGACCTCCAAATCAAAACTCGGTGGCAATTTTTTTTAAAACCCCACAGTGCGACACCAAGGCGGCAAGGCGAAGATGTTCAGGAAAAGACGATCAGCAGTACGAAGACACATCATTTTACCTAAATAGAATTTTAAAAATTGACAAAGAAAGAAAAAAAAAAGCATTAAAAAGGGAAAGAATTTGCCACACGCACTAAACAGATGAGAGAGGGGATGTAAATGAGTTCATTTTGTAAAAGCATTTTGAGTGAACCCACAATCTCTCCCTTCTATTGCAACTCAAATATTGTTGAGTGCATAAGTACTGCCATTGTTATGGATTTATTTATTTAAAACTATACTCTATTTTTATTCGTAGTTTTCTGATACTTCTTATATTAGATGCTATTGTTATCACCCAATACAATTAATTTTAGTGAATTAATCTTTTCCCAGCCCTGTCAGCACCTGGTTGCCTCCCCCACACATCACACAGCCACCATTTACCATAGTTCCTTCCTTATCCATTTAGCTTTTAGTGTGAGCACAAACAGTTATGCCTGCCGGAATTCTGTAAATTCTTTGGCATCATTTTCCTTTGCTTTGTCCTTTACATCCTTTGTTTCATGCCCCTGGGTTTTACCCTCAACTTATCCACAGGTCATATCAAAATCCATAATTTTGTTCCCAAAACCTGTTCTCAATTTATATACACACACAAACACACACACACATATATATATATGGTAGTTTGCTATCTCCTATCTCCCAATTGTGGCACAGGGGATCACCCTCCACTCTGCTCTGCATTAACCTTTGGCTAGAATCAAGCAGGCAAAATTAAATGTTCTCCCTAAACAGAGGAGAAGAAATAATTCCATAATCTCACCTTGATTTGGGAACAGCCTCTTTAGCTGGGATTTCTGTCTAAATTTCCAAACAGGAAAATGCATTATGTGTGTGCATGTGTTTGAATGACAAGCTATGAGCAAATGTATCTGGCAGTTTATACTTTCGATTTTACAACCTTTAATGACTGCACCAGAGTCCATCCCTAGATCTCCAGTTTTGGCCCATAAAACCCAAGGCCTGAACTGGCAAACCTAGCTATAAATCAGTAGTGTGAAAGGGCTCCAAATGATGTCTTCCATCTCTATGCCTCCTGTATGGTATCGATATTATCACCTCAAAAATTTAGCAGGATTTTAAAAAAATACATCTTAAGGGACCCTAGTGTTAGATTTGGAAATCAACACTTTAATAAAGAACATGAATTTTGGATTTTTCCATTGCCTCACATAATAGGGGTGTGGAACCTTTGGTTTTCCAGATGTGTGGACTACAGTTCCCACAATCTCTTACCAATGACTATGATGGCTGGGCTTATGGGAGTCAGTCTAAAACATCTGGAGGGTTAAATGTTCTCCACTCTGTCATCCAAGGTGTATCATCTTGAACCTAATATATGATGTAAAAGATGTGTGTGAGGGATGCTCACCTGCTCTTCATGTCTATTCATTTCTTTGCCACAGGCTCCAGGACCACCAGATCTCTCTCTTCCTGAGCCTCATCCATCCCAGTGTTGTGACTCATCGAGACCCAGACAAATACTGAATCAGTTTTTTCAATTTGGATGCCTTTACTATTCAGGTACGACTGCAGGGCACGGAGAAACTACATGACATGAAATCATATGAAACACTGTTTGGTTACTGTTAATCAAAACTCAATTTTTATGGTTCCTTTTGCAATCTCCCTCTTTTTCTATAGTTTATCCTGAAACTATGTTGAACAGCTGCTGGACCCCTTACTAGTGTCAGACAAACCTATCCAAAAGCAGCATCTCTACTTATTTCTGAAAAGAGCAAGCTTAGCTGCTTTATAATGCATCCAAATTTTGGAGACATCTAGTTTCTTATTTTCTTTTCTGACTACCGATGTCTCTTCAAGACCTCAGGCAGTGATTATTTTCGTCAAACCTGTTGCCTTTTAGCTGTGAACAGGGCCTCAAGATTTCAGTCTGTTTTTTTGTTCAGTCTGCTTAGTCAGAGATGCCAGGAATACAAAGGTACTTTGTATTCAATAGATGTCCTCTGTCCCTGAGCTAAGGTCTCTCCTTATCAGTTTAATGGGCATTACTGTTTGTAGGTATCGGAACTGTCTGACTGTCACTTTGAAATTCAGTCTGTTCAAAGGAAAAGAGAAGGATGACTAGAGGGAATGGAATCACATAGTGCTGCTGCTATAGGTGTTTGTTCTGTCTCTGTCTAGCCAAAGTGACAATATAATTTATTGAGCTTGCAACAGAAGAAAGAAGGGGAAACAAGTTTCTTTGGGCCATCTCGTGTTTCAGTAGGAGGATGTCATTTTTTTTTAGAAAGGCTGCAGCTTAGCGGTGGATTGCAGGCTTTGCATATCAGTGGTCCTGGCTTCTGTCATTGGCAATTTCAGACTGGGCTAGGAAAGACTTCTGAAACCCAGGGGAACTGTTCACAGTCAGTGCAGGTAATATTGATCTAGACATTCCAAAGGCTAGACTCAAAATAAAGGCTGCCTACATCAGCTTTTAAGACATACAACACTGTTCTACAGAATGGATATAGTGTCTGAAGAAAGAGGCTGGAATATAGTAGTATGAGATTTGGAAGCATGCACAATGCCAGTTCTGCCTTATTAATAAAGATAATCTTGTGGTTTGACGTACAGAGACAGCAAAGTTAGATGGCAGGATCCCAAGGTAATAGAGAGGATGGTACCACTTCAAATAGAGTGTACATTTTTGAATGGTGCCATGTTTTGTTTTGTTTTTTAAAACCCAACAACTCTCTGATCAAACTAAAATTAAAACATATCAGTATATAATGTATATACAGGTTCCAGTTAGTCTTCCCCTCCTCTGACAGCAGTGGCAAGCTGGCCAGAATTGGTTTTAACGTGATTTTTAACTGTAAATGTTTTTTATTGTATGTATTATGTTTTGTATAATGCTGTACACCGCCCTGATTGCAAGCAGGGCGGTATACAAATAAAACTTTTAT